>NW_026048455.1:2100000-2232500 GCF_023864345.2 Schistocerca serialis cubense | reverse complement strand
TGTAAATCTTAAGTCAGTCAATATGCTCACGTACTCAAGAGAAAATGTCGTATGTCCTGGTGGACTAAGTACAACACTCTCCCTTAGAAGAAAATACATATCCCAGACCAGCACTATATATATACACTCCTGGATATTGAAATAAGAACACCGTGAATTCATTGTCCCAGGAAGGGGAAACTTTATTGACACATTCCTGGGGTCAGATACATCACATGATCACACTGACAGAACCACAGGCACATAGACACAAGCAACAGAGCATGCACAATGTCGGCACTAGTACAGTGTATATCCACCTTTCGCAGCAATGCAGGCTGCTATTCTCCCATGGAGACGATCGTAGAGATGCTGGATGTAGTCCTGTGGAACGGCTTGCCATGCCATTTCCACCTGGCGCCTCAGTTGGACCAGCGTTCGTGCTGGACGTGCAGACCGCGTGAGACGACGCTTCATCCAGTCCCAAACATGCTCAATGGGGGACAGATCCGGAGATCTTGCTGGCCAGGGTAGTTGACTTACACCTTCTAGAGCACGTTGGGTGGCACGGGATACATGCGGACGTGCATTGTCCTGTTGGAACAGCAAGTTCCCTTGCCGGTCTAGGAATGGTAGAACGATGGGTTCGATGACGGTTTGGATGTACCGTGCACTATTCAGTGTCCCCTCGACGATCACCAGTGGTGTACGGCCATTGTAGGAGGTCGCTCCCCACACCATGATGCCGGGTGTTGGCCCTGTGTGCCTCGGTCGTATGCAGTCCTGATTGTGGCGCTCACCTGCACGGCGCCAAACACGCATACGACCATCATTGGCACCAAGGCAGAAGCGACTCTCATCGCTGAAGACGACACGTCTCCATTCGTCCCTCCATTCACGCCTGTCGCGACACCACTGGAGGCGGGCTGCACGATGTTGGGGCGTGAGCGGAAGACGGCCTAACGGTGTGCGGGACCGTAGCCCAGCTTCATGGAGACGGTTGCGAATGGTCCTCGCTGATACCCCAGGAGCAACAGTGTCCCTAATTTGCTGGGAAGTGGCGGTGCGGTCCCCTACGGCACTGCGTAGGATCCTACGGTCTTGGCGTGCATCCGTGCGTCGCTGCGGCCCGGTCCCAGGTCGACGGGCACGTGCACCTTCCGCCGACCACTGGCGACAACATCGATGTACTGTGGAGACCTCACGCCCCACGTGTTGAGCAATTCGGCGGTACGTCCACCCGGCCTCCCGCATGCCCACTATACGCCCTCGCTCAAAGTCCGTCAACTGCACATACGGTTCACGTCCACGCTGTCGCGGCATGCTACCAGTGTTAAAGACTGCGATGGAGCTCCGTATGCCACGGCAAACTGGCTGACACTGACGGCGGCGGTGCACAAAAGCTGCGCAGCTAGCGCCATTCGACGGCCAACACCGCCGTTCCTGGTGTGTCCGCTGTGCCGTGCGTGTGATCATTGCTTGTACAGCCCTCTCGCAGTGTCCGGAGCAGGTATGGTGGGTCTGACACACCGGTGTCAATGTGTTCTTTTTTCCATTTCCAGGAGTGTGTATATATATATATATATATATATATATATATATATATATATATATATATATATATATATATATATATCCTTAGTAGAACTGATGTGACACGATTGTTCCCCTTTAGGAGAGCGATTGAACTTGAATTCATAATTTCATCTTCGGATGTTTTTCTTCTTTTCTTCCCAAAACCTTCTCATCCTCTCAGAAAGCTCCTTCTTCCGTTCCTCTGTCCATTTTTTACCATGCTGACGCGATGTTCTTTCCCCAAACTTCACACTTGTGATTTTATGCCGCCACTCGGTGCGATATTCGAGATTTTTTATGTTGATGTGCTGTAAATCCCTCTGGACTTCTTTCAGCCATTCTGGGCCACATTTACTCCTTGTTATAATATTGAATAATTTCTTTGCCGTTCCGGAGTCTTCCATCCTGTAGATGTGTGTATAAAATTTGGTTCGGCGCTTTCTGATTTCATCTGTTACTATGTTGATCTTTCTATAGAGTTGGTTTTGTGGTCTCTTAATCGAAATGCCATTTTTGTTGATTGGACCGTAAATCTTCCTGAGAATTTTTCTTTCCTGCTTTTCTATTTCCTTAATTTTTGAATGACCATCAATCGCCATTGTTTCAGCTGCATAGATTGCTTCTGGAAGAATCACTGTTGTACAGTGCCTTAATTTTGCGTCTGTCGAAATGCACTTCTTGTTGCAATGCGTCCATGTTAGCTTTTAGGCCTTCTGGAGCTTGGTGGTTCTTTGTTCATTGGCAATTCGGTTTAATCCTGAGGACTGTATAGTTTCACCGAGGTATTTAAAATGGCAGACTTGTGCAATTTTACCATATTTTGTTATTAAAGGGGATTTATTTTCTAGCTGCCTTTCCCTATATTGGGCTTTTTCATAACATATCTGTAGTCCGGTTTTTTGTGAAATTTCGTGTGGTTTTTCCACTGCGTGATCGCCTCTGTTCTGTTATTGGTGATAATTGCAATATCGTCAGCGAAAGCAAGGCACTTGACTTTAATTCGATTCTCTTTCTTGATACCAATTTGGATACCCTTTACGTGAGGTTCCCATTCCCTGATCATCTTTTCTAGAACAATATTGAAAAGGATTGGGGATAGTCCGTCCCCCGGTCGGACTCCAGATTTGATTTCGAAGGGTTCTGATACTTCGCCCATGAAATTCACTTTGGCCGTTGTTCCTCTGTAATTGTTCATGTCTGTCTTGCCGCCCTTTTTGTGTAGCGGGTGAATTAGAGCGCATTCCCAGTCCTCTGGTATCTGCTCCGTTATCCATATGTCTGACATTATATGGTGTAATTTCTGCATAAGTATAGGACCGTTTAGTTTCCAGAACTCAGCATCTTCTCCTGGTGCTTTGTTATTTTTCAACTGCTTGACTATCTCCGTAATTTCTTCAAGATCCGGGGCATGTGAGTCTGGGTGTGTGAATACTGGAGAAGAGAAGACAAGTTTTTCTTGGGGTGGTTCGCAGTTGAGGAGGGAACTGAAATATTGGGCTCAGATTTTGCAGTTATTTTTCGTGTTGGTTTCCAAAGAGCCATCGGGTTTCTTGAAGCACAAGCTAGGCGCTTGGTATCTCTGTAAGTTTTCTCTGAAAGTCTTATAAAAAATTCTTGTATTATCTTTTATGAAATCCTGCTGGATTGCAGAGAGTGTTGTTGTCATATCCTCGTTTTTCTTTTCTAATTATTTTTGAGGTCTGTTTTTCAGTTTTAAGAAAGTTCTCCCAGTTTTCTTCAGTTTTGTGACTGCTAAATTTTTTCCATGCAGTTATTCGGTTGTCGACTGCCTCATCACAGGTTGCATTCCACCAGCTATGCTTCCTGTTGCGAGGGGGTTGTCCTAATTTGAGGGTTCCTGAATTTTCTCTGTTAGTTTCTTTCAGTCTGTTGACTTTCCCTGATTAATTTGCACGATTATTTTTTCTTTGTTGAATTGCAGATATTCTGGATCTGGTTTGGTACTTTTGGGTGGCCTTTTTAGCATTCTGTTGGGTTGGAATTTTGTTTTTATTTGGAGAAGATGATGATTTGATTCAAAGACACCTTTGGGGGTTCTGATGTTTTGAATTTCTTTTATGTTTTCTTTGGAAATTGCGACATGGTCTATTTGGTATTCACCCTGTCTAAGACTGGGTGATCTCCATGTGGTTAATTTATGTGCAGGTTTTTGAAACTGGGTACTCATTATTTTAAGTCCAAAGTTTCTGCAGAAGTCGATTAGTTTTTCACCATTCTTGTTGGTACGTTTGTGTTTGGTGTGGGGTCCAGTGGTATCTCTGAATTTTTTTTCCTTACCTAATTGTGCGTTAAAATCGCCTACTAAGATTTTCACATGGTGCCTACGTACTTTATTTGTTGTTTCTTCTAGTGTTTACCAGAAATTGTCCACTGTTTCAGGGTAGATTTTCCTATGGTGATTTGTGGGGGCGTGCACATTGATCAGAGTGTATGCTTTATTAGCTGATTTTACTGATAACAGGGGGACTCTTTCATTGGGAGACGTGAAGTCAATAACTGCGTCGAGTACGGAAGTGTGTACGGTGAATCCTGTTCCGAAAAGTGGTAGTTTGTCTCTTATTTTTATGGCAGGTTTGCCCTTGTAGATCCTGTAATTCTCTGTGTTAAAGTGTCCTTCATCTGTGAATCTTGTCTCTTGCAGTGCAGTGATTTACAGGTTAAATTTTCCCATTGCGTTGATAAGTTGCTTTAATTAGCCTGTTTTAGTGAGGGTGTTCACATTAACTGTACCAATAAAAATTTTACGTTTCGTTTTGAGAGTGTGAGGAGTTTTTGGGAAGCTCCGATTCTTCTCCGCATGGTGTCCCTGATCCCCCAGAATCCGATCATCAGGTGAATCCAGTCTATCGACTGGTGCCTGGGGTAGTGACTGTGATCGTCTTTTCCATCATGCGTTCAAGTTGAATTTTAGTTTCTGTGGTGATTTCTGTTGAGACCACAGGTATACGACTCGATTTTTGAGTTCGAGAAGATTTTGTGCAGCCGCCTCAACTAGAGGAACAGACGCTGGCCACCGTCCGCCAGGTGCTGAACAGACACCACTGGGTTTATTAGTTTTTGGTCCACCCTGGGTATTTCATTTCCGCAGTACCACCTATATCTAGGAACCTTTCCCCTATCCGCCACCCGGGAAGGCGCCCGATGGGGGTACCAACAACCCCACACTGGATATATATATATATATATATATATATATATATATATATATATATATGTATATATACTTAGTAGAACTGATGTGACACACAGGACTCTACTAACAAGTGCAACTACAATCCTAAGAGACAATAAGCGTCAAACGAAAGAACTACATAGAACGAAACTCGTCTACCTTGAAGGGGAAAACCAGATGGCGCTATGGTTGGCCCACAAGATGGCGCTGCCATAGGTCAAACGTATATCAACTGCGTTTCTTTAGTTAGGAACCCCCATTTCTTATTACATATTCGTGTAGTACGTAAAGAAATATGAATGTTTTAGTTGGACCACTTCTTTCAGTTTGTGATAGATGGCACTGTAATAGTCACAAACGTATAAGTACGTGGTATCACGTAACATTCCGCCAGTGCGGACGGTATTTGCATCGTGATACATCACCCGTGTTAAAAGGACCATTTACCAATTGCGAAAAAGGTTGATGTATGGCTATTGCGATCAAAATTCCCAACGGGCGTGTGCTGTGTATACTGATCGATGTTCTGGACATCATCCAAGTGTCCGGACTGTTCGCCGGATAGTTACGTTATTTAAGGAAACAGGAAGTGTTCAGCAACATGTGAAACGTCAACTACGACCTGCAACAAATGATGATGCCCAAGTAGGTGTTTTAGCTGCTGTCGCGGCTAATCCGCACATCAGTAGCAGACAAATTGCGCGAGAATCGGGAATACCAAAAACGTCGTTGTTGAGAATGCTACATTAACATCGATTGAACCCGTACCATATTTCTATACATCAGGAATTGCATGGGGACGACTTTGAACGTCGTGTACATTTCTGCCACTGGGCACAAGAGAAATTACGGGACGATGACAGATTTTTTGCCCGCGTTCTATTCAGCGACGAAGCGTCGTTCACCAACCGCAGTAACGTAAACCGGGATAATATGCAATATTGGGCAACGTAAAATCCACGATGGCTTCGACTTTGGCGGGTTAATGTATAGTGCAGCATTATGGGAGGAAGGATAATTGGCCCCCATTTTATCGATGGCAATCTAAATGGTGCAATATATGCTGATTTACTACGTAACGTTCTACCGATATTACTACAAGAAGTTTCACTGCATGACACAATGGCGATATACTTCTAACATGATGGATATACGGCACATAGCTCGCGTGCGGTTGAAGCTGTATTGAATAGCATATGTCATGACAGGTGGCTTGGTCGTCGAAGTACCATACCATGGCCCGCACGTTCACCGGATCTGAATTCCCCGGATTTCTTTCTGTGGGGAAAGTTGAAGGATATTTGCTATCGTGATCCACCGACAACACCTTACAACATGCGTCAGCCCATTGCCAGTGCATGTGCGAACATTACGGAAGGCGAACTACTCGCTGCTGAGAGGAATGTCGTTACACGTATTGCCAAATGCATTGAGGTTCACAGACATCATTTTGAGCACTTATTGCATTAATGTGGTATTTACAGATAAACACGCTGTAACAGCATGCGTTCTCAGAAATGATAAGTTCACAAAGGTACATGTATCACACTGGCACAACCGAAATAAAATATTCAAACGTACCTACGTTCTGTATTTTAATTTAAAAATCCTACCTGTTACCAACTGTTCGTCTAAATTTGTGAGCCACATGTTTGTGTCTATTACAGCGCCATCTATCACAAAGCGAAAAAAGTGGACTAACTAAAACATTTATATTTCTTTACGTATTACACGAGTATGTAATAAAAATTGGGGTTCCCATTTTAAAAAAACGCAGTTGATATCCGTTTCACCGATGGCAGCGTCATCCCCCTTCAAGGTAGACAAGTTTCGTTATGTGTAGTTTTTTTCGTTTGGCGCTTATTTGGTGAGATATTTGGCCCGGTCACGATCATATATCATATTCACGAGGAAACTTACTTTTAATCCGTTGATAAAAGGTTGCCTGTTGCCTGTTGTACACAAAACGGATGTACGAAGACATTTTGCTACAGCATATGGACCGTTTCTTTGCTGATGTACTAGCATCATTGGTAACCTTCAGGCTTCGGTTACTATGCGATGTTTAAAATTTGCTGCATAAAATGCAATTAATGCTTTGTAGTAATATTAGAATTTTGGCAATGTTGATGAAAGTTACACACTAGTCCGAGATGGATACATTTTAACATGAACAAAGAGTGAGGGAAACTAAGAATAAAGGTACGTTGTATCTCGAAATTACAGGTATGAAACTTCTTGGAATTTTTTCGAGTCAGTCTAACTGGAAAGTAGATTTTATCTGACAAGGAAGCAGGTTAATATCGATTAAATGAGCGGAAGCGACAAAATTTTCTGAAGAAATAACATGAGCTATAAGATGCAAACGTGTATTGGAATGTTAGCAAAGAAGTAAGTAAAAGTTATGATAGTAAAAATTATACAATAATGTTTCCTCTCATTGGATATTAGAAACGTTAGACCATGCAGACATGCAAAAGTGAACTTTACAGAATATAAATGCAGCAAGAAATTTAATCCTAAATAATATTGCGGTTGAGATCTACTGGAGAACTGGAATAAATTTAATAAAAATTTGTTACTTTATGAGATATAAATATAGACACTTTGTGACTTTAATGTCCTTGCCATCGACCAAACGCAACACAAATGGTTTTTCAAACGAGTGCCTACTCTTGTTTGATTTGGTCACTGATTATTGTGAATAGAACAATTTAACGAGTGGACTGACTTCTACAGTGATACAAAAACCGCTAACCTAAATATGCTCCGTAAATAAATTTCTAACAGACAGCAGTAACTAACCATAAATACATGGTATTTAGTGGCTCCTTGTGAACCACTTATCAAAACGAACAAAATCAGTGTCACTGAAAATGATAATCGGAGTTTAATCACACAATGGAAGAAAATTAGAAATACACCTTTCTGTGTTTTATCTTTTAGTTAGTTGTTACTATTAATAAGTTCACAAATGTTCAAATAAGAGGCAACCAAAATCCGATGAGAAGAAATGAAATTCTATAAAGAACAAGAAATCTGATGAAAGATTTTGTAAGTCGCCTCCATAGTAAGAACAATGCAAAGGTTTCGAAACTACCTCTATACCTGTTCCCATATTATATCAATTCCAAAATCCAAAACAGGTTGGTCCTAGAATCACGCTACAAAAGCAACCGAATTTGGTCATATCGAAGTTTTAAAACAGGAGTTAATTACGAATAATTTTATACAATCGAAATTGTCTGGTGTAAGTACAGTTATTTCGGATTTGACTGTGCAATAATATACGAAGTCTGATTGCATTTTGCATTGTTGCTTTAATTATTTCACTTCTGCACTAGGATGTATCAAGTCTGGAGCCTTACTATGTCACATGGTGATTTATATTCGAGTTACAGGATTCGCACATGTCCTCATCCGCATTTAAAATGGGAAGATTCCCACGTTCATTAGAACTGCAAAATCTGTAGGAACGCCATACATCACCGGCTTAATCAGGTGCTGTTTTTAAACACTATCAACGTAAAGCCGTATAAAGTCTCCCATGGTGCGTATCCACAGGTGCCTGTGCCGTATGTCTGGCGTTTTATCACAACCACGGGTAATTTATTGGTCACAGCAAAGCCCTGGCTTATCATCACGGAGTGGCTCACGAGAATTCTTTCCTGCGTAATTGAGTTAGTGTACCTCCCAGACTGTGTAATAGAATGGGTATCCCTTGTATTTTCGGTGCGCAGTATTACGTTAATTTTTTATATAACATCATAAAATAAACGTCAGTCATCATATTATCAGTTGAAACGGTTGACAGTGTTCTGCTCAAATGTCAGTCAACATAGAGAACGCACTCTGTTTCACATTATAATAAAAAAAATTATCTTCTGAAATTATTTTTATTGGAGGTTTGATTAAATTTCGTTGAATCCGACATCGTTTTTATCTCCTCATTCAGCAACACTGTATAAGAATTTTTAGTATCGTGGGACACACTATGATTGGGGAGCGGAGTGCTAGGGTTTTGTGAGCTGAAAACTATCTTTTTATTCACTTTGCTTCTGCGGAATCTGACGAGAAATTTGACAGTCTGACGTCTTCAGAGTGAAACCTGTGCCAGAACTGGACACATCTCCCTCAGCCCCCCCCTCCCCCTCCGTCACGGTATCGATAATCAGCAACAGTGCGAATGTAAAATTTTCTGAGTGTAGAAGACAAGTGGAGGGCAGAAGTTAATTTTATATGAAACAGGTATATAAACAACTAACGTTTTTACTACCTTCTCACTCTAATCAAAAACACAACTGAATAGCAACTTTCATATTCAGAGCATTCTAAATAAAACATGCAGTCGACTAACAATTAAATACTGCATTATAAATGCATTCATTAACCGCAATTGTTTAAACACTTCAAGGAAATAAATTTCTGGCATCAGTTAATATTAAATGTCTCAACAGTCAACGTAGGTCATATTGTAATCATACATCTGGTAATTATTAATGTCCGCAGAATCGATACATGCCGCCGCACACAAAGAAAACCACCTAGTGGTATTGCTTAACGAGCAGGTTAAATGGTTCATCAGAGATTATAATTAACAAAAAGTATCCATTGCTACGTAACTTAACCCAGCTACTAACTTGCTAGTAATAATAATTACTATGAATTAGTAGATACTCTATCGACCACTCACTAAGTTCCACCCAAGCCCACTATTACCCTTGACCGCTCATTCGCCGTTTACTATCATTACTAACGATAGCATCACTTACAACTAAGGGATTAGCCGTTATCGTACGATATCACTTCCACCTATTGTACGGTAACCCTTTTATCCGAAGCAGCCACAAGCTGTAACTTGTCTACCTTTTCGGTATACACCGGGGAAATTTGTAACCACACAGGCTTAAGACGTGGTCATTACTGACAACAGAACACAAGCTTGAGCCGATGGTCTCGGTACTCGTCAGCATATTAGCGGTGATGTATCGCTGGTAAAATCTGAACAAATCTAGCTGTAAGATATTCCATTTAACAGCCCAAGATATCCACTGGGCCAAGTGGAATAATTGCGATAACTGGCTTATGATTTTCTCACTACCAATATTAGCTGCGTTATGGTAATCAACACTTACTGCCAAAACACTAGAAGGCGTTATTCAATCCAGACTCTGAGCATCACTAACCAACAACTTAAATTAGATATGCGCACACGTTCGTAATCAAAACCCATACAAGAAACACATCCAACAATATAATAAAATACAGCCAGCCAAAACTGAATAACAGCTCGGACACGGCTTTTGCATAGCACACAACCTCGGACAATCCAAACAGGGACACACCCCACCGAATGACAGTTTAAACAACAATCGTGCAGCCGTTGTCAACTGTGGCAAACACATTCAGTTAAAGCTGATTAACATTCTAAACAAAACTACAAAAAAGATTGAATGATCATTTCCTTTAAAATGTTGCACAGAATTCATTCCCCGTCAATAAACTCAGTGGGCGAATCGTGTATTCAATGATATAAGGAAACAGTACAATGTTTGAATCAGATTCCACAACTTCAAAGATCTTAACAGACAAGGAACAGTACAAAACGTCAGACAGGTAAACTACTGTTAAGTGATCATGTGGTTCGCATGAGAAAAAGAAACTCAGATGTCCAAAACAAGCAATCACACGTCGTTGCGGAAAATTCGCAAGCGATCCAAGACCCCCTCCCCTGAGATGTGATACCTAACTGCCTGGGAACTCACACGCGCAGTGATTCTCCGCAACTACAAGTGGATGTCATATTGTAGCTTTACACAGCTGGGAACAAACTCTATACTACAGCTGGAAAAATGTGACCGACTATCTGATTCTTTCAAACAGCTGACAAAATGGCTCGAAACACTTTCGCTTCCAGGAGAATACTAAATAGTCCGTCACTCCACTCTCCTCCACGCAACGGCACGATTGAACCTTACATGAACATATACGAGTGCCCTCAGTATGTAAGGCAATACATTTTTTTCTGAAATCAGATTGATTTTATTCAGGATTCAAATATAAGGTATGATTCCTCACCCTCTTGGCGACACATCCCTATTTTTCAGCATAATCTCCCTTCAGTGCGATGACCTTACGGTACCATACTGGGCGGACGTGCGTAGCCGGACGGTACCACTCTGCTGGTAGACGCAGTAGCCAACGTCTTACTGCATCAGTTACCTCACCATCATCCACGTAGTGCTTCCTACGGATTGCATCCTTCATTCAGCCAAACAGATGGATGGTGCGATATCCGCATTGTAAGGTGGATGAGGAAGAACGATCCAATGAAGTTTTCTGAGCTCCTCTCATGGCGCTCAGGCTTGTGTGAGGCCTCTCGTTGTGACAGAGAAGGAGAAGTCCGTTTCAACTTTTGTGGCGACGAACACTCTGAAGTTGTTTCTTCAATTTCCTGAGGGCAGTAGAATGCACTACAGAGTAGATCCTTGTGTTGTGTCTAGACAAGACAGCCTAGACACAATGAGAGGAAGCCGAAAGGCACGCGCTAAGCTAAAGCAGGATGGCGTGAGGTCTGAAACAGGATACGTAATGAATGCTATAAAGAAAAGTACGTAGCTTCTGGAATACTTAACTTTAATCCATCCTTTTGGTACATCTGGAGATTGTGGCGATACAAGTGAGACTCTTTAGATACATGCAATGTTACTAATGGCGCCTTGCTAGGTCGTAGCCATTGACTTAGCTGAAGGCTATTCTAACTATCTGCTCTGCAAATGAGCGAAGCTTCGTCAATGTGCATCGCTAGCTACGTCGTCCGTACAACTGGGGCGAGTGCTAGTCCGTATCTCGAGACCTGCCTTGTGGTGGCGCTCGGTGTGCGATCACACAGTGGCGACACGCCGGTCCGACATGTACTAATGGACCGCGGCCGATTTAAAGCTACCACCTAGCAAGTGTGGTGTCTGGCGGTGACACCACATTCCTCCCCCGCAAATCGGTGAACGGTCGTGTTATAAGGCTTCCGCCCGCCGTGGGGAGGACCCCATGTTGACGTATGCGATGAGGTGGGGAGCCTAACAAGAGGCGAGGCTGTGCCACCCGCACACAGTTATTCGGTCCGAGGGGATCTAGGAAACGCCTGAAAACCTAGTCCACGGTGCACGTCAACATGCGGTGTATGCGCCCGTAAAGAGACTGGAGGGGCCGAAGGGTCGACCTCCATTGCGTCGGGGTACCCGACGCGCGAAGACGCCATGTGGTTCGGAGTGGGCAAGAGTTCCATGGCGGAGGACGGCTGGTCACGGGAAGCGATCGGCGGCGCGTGACCCAGGGAGGCGCTTGGCGGATGCAGCGAAGCGTCCACTGCGGGCGGCGCCGGCTGGAGGACAGGCGGCGGCGGCGGCGGCGGCGGCGGCGGCTGCGGCGGCGCGTCGCCATGGGGCAAAATGGAAGGCATCGTCGGTAACACCTGGGGATGAGGCGAGCCAGTAGATGGGTCCCCAGGGCGCTGACCGAACGGCACCGTCGCTGAAAGCAGACGGGGAGCGGCAGAACCCGTGCGACGACAGAGGCGCAGCTGATTGTGATGCCGACGCACCTCACCAGAGGCCCCCAAAACCAAATACATCGCGCCGGCCGAAGTGGCCGTGCGGTTAAAGGCGCTGCAGTCTGAAACCGCAAGACCGCTACGGTCGCAGGTTCGAATCCTGCCTCGGGCATGGATGTTTGTGATGTCCTTAGGTTAGTTAGGTTTAACTAGTTCTAAGTTCTAGGGGACTAATGACCTCAGCAGTTGAGTCCCATAGTGCTCAGAGCCATTTGCACCAACCAAATACATCGCGCGGCCGAGGCAGCGAAGAATGCGCCCTGCGAGCCAACGCCGTGAACCTCGATAGTAGCAAAAGGAGAAGTCTGCCGCTGCACAGGAACCTGATGCGGCGAGTGCAGCAAAGACATCAAGGTTCGATAAGGACGACCGTGGAGCAACTCAGCCGGCGAGCGACCATCTCGGGGCTGAGAGCGATACGATGACAAAAAGAGCAACAACGCGTCCTCCCGAGAATGCGACTCTTTCAACTTCAACATCTGTGACTTGAAAGTCCGGACCAATCATTCAGCGGCACCGTTTGACTGAGGCGAAAACGGCGCGGATGTCAGATGTTGAATACCATTGGCCTGGCAGAATGACTGAAATTCTGCGGACATGAATTGTGGGCCATTGTCGGAAACAATAGTCTGCGGAAGACCTTCAATGCCCAAGGCATACATCCCATCCTCGTCGCCAAAAATGTTGTGTCTAGACAAGACAGCCTAGACACAATGAGAGGAAGCCGAAAGGCACGCGCTAAGCTAAAGCAGGATGGCGTGAGGTCTGAAACAGGATACGTAGTGAATGCTATAAAGAAAGGTATGTAGCTTCTGGAATACTTAACTTTAATCCATCCGTTTGGTACATCTGGAGATTGTGGCGGTACAAGTGAGACTCTTTAGATACATGCAATGTTACTAATGGCGCCTTGCTAGGTCGTAGCCATTGACTTAGCTGAAGGCTATTCTAACTATCTGCTCTGCAAATGAGCGAGGCATCGTCAGTGTGCATCGCTAGCTACGTCGTCCGTACAACTGGGGCGAGTGCTAGTCCCTATCTCGAGACCTGCCTTGTGGTGGCGCTCGGTGTGCGATCACACAGTGGCGACACGCCGGTCCGACATGTACTAATGGACCGCGGCCGATTTAAAGCTACCACCTAGCAAGTGCGGTGTCTGGCGGTGACACCACACCTTGCACTATGAGGTTCAAACAGAATAATCGTTTCAGAGTCCCAGAAGACAGTCGCCATGACTTTACCAGCTAAGTGTGGACTTTGATCTTTTTCTTCGGATGTTGTGGGTGACGCCACTCCATGTATTGTTGCTGTTTCCGGTTCGAAGTGATGAACCCATTATTTCATTTTTTGTGACAATGTTTGACAAAAAGTATGAGGATCAGCCTCGTGAAGTGCTAGCAATATCACACAATGGTCCTTCGTTACTCTTTATGATCTTCTGTTAGGCGGCTAGGAACCCAGCAGGCCGCTGATCTTTGACCTTTGCGTACCCTTACTGGTGAGCGAGTGCGTCATCACTCTAACAGAGACATGCAATTGAGCAGCGAGGTCTTTGATTGCGATCCTTCGATCACCTCGAATGAGAGTGTCCGCATGTCCCAACAATGCAGGAGTCACAGTTCAGCGCGGCCGGTCGGTATGTAAGATATCGGACGTGTTCGAGCGACCTTGTTGCGATGATGACAGATGCCTCGCCCAACCACTAACCGTGCTTTTATTCACTGCCAGGTCTCCGTATACATTGTGCAAGCGCCTAGAGTGCTCTGGTTTTCCAGCAAATTGAAACTCAATGACAACCCTCTGCTAGGAACGCACAACCGTTACAGAAGCCATTTTGAAGGCTGCGTACAGCGCCGCCATCTTCGGAACTTCATGAAACTAGAGGGTCCAAGCACGAACATTTCACCACGTCCCAAGACAGACTCCGCATTATTTCAAGCGAATTTGTCCTAGGAAAGAAATTCTTGCGTTACTTATTGAACACCCCGAGTAGATTTGCCCATTCTCGCCTCGGTGACTCAAGCAGGAAAACTTCAATTACCGCAACCACAAGAGGAGACACAAGCTGTTGGGCGAGTTCCCGACTATTTCACTCCACCAGAGAGAAGACCTCGTCTCCGACGAGCTGCAAATCTGAGATGACGGAAACAACCGCCAGGCAGCGCCACTTAGGGAGTGAGCAATGGGCAAAGGGCAGGATTAACTAAAATCCTCTGAATCCATGACCGCTTTTCTCAGTGTTAGTATTTTCATCGCTTTTATAAACAGCTTGTTTACAAAACAATGGAGGTACTAGGTCTCTAGTTCAGTAGTATCGTATGAACTGGTTTTTATAATCTTCGCGATTTCTATTAAAATTTTCGAGATTTATGGAATAAAGACTATTGTTACACTGCATATATATTCTTATTTATGTGCATCTTACTATTGGCTTATTTTTTCAGGGGCAACTTCATTAGCGAACTTCACGTTTTGATACTATCTCACCATCCAATGGACGGCATGGGGAACTTTTCTTCTTCGGTTTTTGTACCAAACCAAATATACAGTCGTGAATTCTCCTGTATTCAACAGTTAATATTGGTACACCGGCTTCTTCCTACTTTTCCTTTAGTGACCGATCCAATTTATTGTCTCAACTTTTGATTTACTGCGAGTTTTGTAAAATTCCAATTTTTCCGTACTTAAACTGATTGATTTCAATCTATTAATAGTCCCGAACAATTTTCGCCTGAGTTTATTCATATCCAAATACGTGTTGCTGTGCTTTACAATTTCTTCATTTATTCTTCGGTAAAATTTTGACCTCAGGGTTTCTTGACTGATGTTCGTTCTCTGGTTTGAATTGCTTCGGTGTCTCTTTATCTGCTTAGAGTCTATTTCTCAGATCAATACGGACAATTTGGTTTGTTGGCCGTGGTGTAGTGCATCGGTATGATGTTTTGCAAGATGCACCTATTGTTACAGATGTATCAAGCTTGAAGCGTTTTTCGAGAAAATGAATTTTGTTACTAGTTTTTCCAGGCCACTTTCCTAAACGGCTTCGTCTAAATATTTAAACTAAGAAACTTCTCCATTTTTCGATAACTAGTTTCTAGCATTTTTCGGTACCAGATCGTTGCTACGTTTGTCACAAGTATTTCGTGTTTTCAAACGATATTTAGGGCCCTACTCTTTCTTCTCTTGCTTAAAACATTTCTGTTTTTCTTCTGTTTGAATATCCTGACATAAAATCGGTAGGTGATTTGCAAGAGCTAAGTGGTCTCTCCGTATATTGGCTGCACTTAAAGTGAATGATTCGTCAAGTTTGGACTCTGATTTTTGTTTCTGCCCGTTCGTGTATTACTCTTTCTCAACATAGCTGGAAGATAATGGAGACAGTCCATCGCCATATCTCACTCTTCTTCCAGTCTCAAAACGATCCAAATTTATCTCTAGCACTTTAACTTAGATGTTGAATCATATAGTATTTGACTAATAGCTCGATTTTTTGGTCCAATGAGCCTTTTAAAAATCTACGTATAATCCACTTCTCTGTTGTAAATTGTCGATGCCTGATAAATAGTTTCAGAACTACAGGAACAAATTGTGGTGTGAAACGTGCTTTACGGTCGCCAGTTTTTCCTTCATGTTGTTGTCAAGGTCGGTTTAGGAGACAATGAGGTACAATTCTGTACGGAACAGGAAGAAGAGGAATCTTCTGTAGCACATGAGTTTTGACCTTTTCATATTTTCCACTTTTTCTGAAGTACTTTATTCGCTGATTTCAGGTTTGTTATGAGTTTGTTTCTGTAGTGAACCGTTTCTTCACAAATCAAGTCAACTAATTTTTCATTTAAACTGAAGTTCCACCAACTGAAATTTCAGTGTAAGATATACTTTATTTTAGAAAGACGGAGTAGTTGGCCACACTTGTCACTCCCTTCTGGCTGTTAGGTGGAAAACTTTATTGTTAATGGTTGACGTGCTGTAGTGTTGTTAGGTTATATTCGTGTTGTTAAATGTAGTTTCTTACAAACGAGCCCCCGCAAGTGTTTGAAGTGCCAAACATATTCTTTTATGTTAATGGTAGCTACGTAATTGCTAAGCGAAGACAGGACATTGACAGTTTCGAGAAGTGTATCTACTACACATACTGTGGTACAAGGCTTGATGATGAAGACGAAAGTTAGGCTCCGCCATACATAAGTACACCACAAATGTACCGTACGTATGAAAACCTCAGAACTTTGTTGACATACGTGAACCATGAAGTACATTCTTGGACAATATGTGGGAATTTGAAAGTAAATGGCATGTTGTTTGGTCAGTAAGTCACACACACAAAATCCATTTGTCAGTAAGACAGCATAGCAAGGATAGCACTGACAGTAACTAACTGGCCTGAAAGAAAGCGTACTAAAGCGACTCGCAGATTACAATAAAACAACCAACTGTTCAACCGACTAAGACACTGTTACCTGATCTTCACATCAAGCTTTGAATAATGAAACAGTTCACTGAAGTACATTCAAAATATGATGAATGCTTCCTGTACATGGAAACACGATGCCTGTAAATGTCATATCAGAAACTTAAAGAACAGAAAATTCTGGGGTCACAGATCAGAAATTTAATGAAATACAAATATCCAGAAATTGCAATGTAACAAGTGGGAAAAAGAGTTTCGGTTTTGTTCAAACAAGTAGTGTCCAACGTTTTGACCTACAACAGACATCCAAATTATAAGACCATGGTTAAAAAATATTGCAAAGATTCATGAATAGCGTGTACTGTGAGTGCGAAACCTCATTTTCTACATTCATGACTTCTTCCCTCTGAACCTTAGCAGTGCAAGTTGCACACATACATGAGTACTAATTGGCTGCCTAGAATTGATATGAAGTGAATTAGTTTGTACAGCTGAATGCTAGAGGGCCCATCACAGTTTGCTCAGCCACAGTGGCTGTTGCTCGTGAACCTACGTGCGGGTGAAGTGGCTTGATGGATAAATCCTGGTAAGGGGAACTAGGAGAGCAGTCTCACATACTGAAGGACAGATAACGTACCAAAAATGGTGGACTTCAGCCAGTCTAATAAATGGATTTTTTACAGCACTTTTAACTTCGACAATAAATCACATTCAAATAATGAAGCAAATCTCAACATGTCTGCAATCTCAGAAAAATGAAGAGCACCCACTGACCCAACACTATTTCCAATATCTTCAAAACTACGAAAGTATATAGTATTGTGTTAAATATTTTCACAATACATCTGTGAATTACAACTTCTATATTCTTAATGCGATTTCAACAAACGGTGTCCCTGCTGATATCGTTCCACTGTAACTACCGTCCCTGAGAGCTATGAATCTTTATATATCTCATTTCTTGTTTTATCTCTTTTTTATATCTTTTCAGTACGCAAATGCCTGTTAGAATATTATATTCACCACTATTATACAGAAAAAGAATGCAACATGAACACCTTATATCTTGTCACAATGTATAGTTATTTGAAGGATATTTTATTGTTTGGCCAGTAACTGCTTTTAAATGTTGAGCACTTATGCTCCTAAAAATCGTGGTAATTTAAATGTGGTAAACTGCATGTGTTAGCAGACACCACCATAAAAAAGAATGCCGAAAGTCGATTATTTTAAGCAGATGTAAATAAGTGGATGAGCAATATTTAATGACAAATTGTTGTCATATAATGTAAGCAGGAACAAACATTTATTTTTATTATAGCGAATGGTCTGAGTGTAGATAAATGTTTATAATATTTCTTTGTTTAAATATTGTGGTAATATATTAGTTTACTGCGGGAAGTGGTCACATTCAGTCAGATCATCTCAGTAGAACTTAAGTACGATGTACTTTTGTTGGCGACGGCCTTCAGCCAACAGAGAGTCGACAGTGGCGAAACATTGCTGAAGTTAGGAGGAGATGGACTCTTTTCGAGTGGGGGGCTCAAGCGAGCTATTCTCGGCACTTCTCCTCCAGACCTTGAAAAAAAAAACACTTTTACCTTAGTGCTTGAAGATGGAAGACCTGCTTAAAGTAGGTGATAGGGTTCGCTATTTCCCGACTGCAAAACGATTAGATTTGATTGGATTAGATTATTTTTTCGTTCCATAGATCCGTACTCAGGAGATCCTCGTGGATGTGGAACATGTCATTTTTTTAAAAAGCTGAAATAACAATACTAATAGTGTGAGTATATACAATATATCATTTTTTAAGCTGAAATAACAATACTAACAGTATGAGTATATACAATACATCATTTTTTAAGCTGAAATAACAATACTAATAGTATGAGTATGTAATATACATCATTTTTTTCTATTAAAAAATTCGTAAATGGAGTAGGAGTTGGCCATTAGTAAGTCTTTCAGGCTCCTTTTAAACTGATCTTTATTTGTAACTAAATTTTTTATGTCTGCTGGCAAATTATTGAAGATGAGTATTCCTGAGATTAGACAGAATATGATTTTCTACCCTTTATTTAACATGTGTTAACGGACTTATAGCGTCAGCAGATAAAAAATAGGTCCGCTAATTGTCTTATAATGAAATAAATGCTTGTAGTTCCGTCATAAGTTGCACTTAGAAGTGTCTCTATTTTAATTTTTGATGTTGACTGGTTTAGGACACCTGTATCCATTTTCACATCGTCTTGTAAAGAACATTACAGTTGACGTTAAAATTTTATACAAACGAGGCACATATCTGCAATACACTTATGAAACACTAACATACATGTACGATGTAAAATTTTTCAAGGTTATTTTGTTTTACGAATAGCCTTACGAGTAACTGTTACAAATGCAAGAGAAAACCTACGCACAAAAACCCCCTGCAGTGGTGACCAAAGTGGCACTATGGCCGACTGAACAACAGTAAATTCATCACATACATCGTACATTAGAGAAGTTACCAGGTAAAACGCCAGAGGCCTCTGGCAGCAGTGTGCGACGAAAACTAAATCTTTACTGACTAAAGGACACGTTCTTTTCCATTTTTAACTTTATATAGACTTAAAGCAGTCCAACAGCGATTTTTTTTTTGTGATAACCAGTCATTGGTCTCCAGTGGGTCGAACTGCACCAAGGTCCTATACGTTACATATTGACATAACGCCAGCTGCAGAAGACGCTACAACCGCTTGAGCTATACTCAGTGGTTATACTGTTGTGCATGAAACCTAATTTATGTCCAGTCCCTATAAAATTATTTGTATGTAACCGATCTCAAAATAAATAATGTGTGGCAGCCCCCTCTCCAAAAATTAGATAACCTGTCAATTTACAATATGACTGCGCCTAAGCAGATCATATCAACAGTAATTCATTAGTTTATGTTAAGTCGTCCAACGTGCGACATTGTGCTCCACGACAAAAAAAGTAAACTCAGACAACCAGCAAGCAGTAAGCCACCCTCAGACTAACCATTTACAACAGATTTACATAGTTTTACATCCTGTGCTCTAATGAGTTAAAAATAGTTTTTTTTTTAGAAATTTGAAATTTAATCCATAACGCAACTACTGCGATAGCACATCTAAATTGAAAATTCGTCACAGGATCCGAAACTAGTTACCATCAAGAAATTAAGAAAAGGTACCTCTCTGGGCAACTTATGATGGAGCTACAACCATTTATTTCAATTATGAGCGGACTTACATTTCACCTGCAGCACGCTGCAAGTTCGTAAATATGTGACTAGTGGGGCAGTAAGGTATGACTACACTTTTTTGGAAAAGAAGATTTAGTTGACCAAGGCATGTGCTAAGGCTTACTTCAGTCCTAAGCGTTTGCGGTGCCGTTGTGATACTGTGTGTGCGAAGGTCCCACTATACAATAAAACTGAAAATTCAGTGGCAGCAAAACGTAGGGCCAAAATTCAGTAGTTGAAAAGTGAAATTAGGGAAGTATATGGTTTTAAGCCAGACAAAGCAAAAATATTTATGTGTTACAGCTGAAGAGAGCATGGACTATTTACAGTTATAAGTTTTCCATGGGAAAGTTGAGGAAATAGTGGAAGAGAAATGCAGGGAGCTGCTTTTGAAGCACAATGGTAAATTAAACGTTTGTGGGAAAAGCAGGTTTATAACAATGATGTCGATAGTGATGTAGAGAAGGTCAATACCGTTGCTTATAAGGTTGTAAGCTTGACCGACATTTCCTTGAATAGGGAAGAGATTGCAGTCTTTTGTAAGTGGTTGCAGTTTTCTCCGTACATTCCTCTTTCAGACGAAGCTATAGCTGAAGTTATAGATCAAGTAAAGTCAGGATGCACTCAGGGAAAGAAACATGGGTAGCGGTTAAGGCACAGGATTTTTTGTCTAGAGAGCTACTAAGAGAAAAGGGGGCTAGTGAAAGTGACAAAATGCGGCTCATAGTCGGAATAAATTGGAAATTACGTAAGAATTTAGCAATGACGATAAAGTCAGATCAGGGTGCTACTTCACAAGTTATTTTTGAAACAGAATATAGGCATAAAGTATTGCAGTTCTTGGCAGAAAATGACACAAATCTGGGGTTAAAGACCCCCACTATATATTATTATGCGGCCCTTAAAAAGAAAGTTGAAGGGACTCAATTCTTGCTACTCACGCTGAAGTGTGGTGTGGTCCCTATGAACCCTAAATTACCCCCTTTGAACGTACAAGGAAAGTTGCATAAAGAGAACAGGAGCATGCCTGTCATGCACCCATGGCAGAACTAGGTAAGTAACGTTTTTGGAATACTTAAACAAAAACTATAACGTGGCAAATAGGAGAGTCGTTGCTAATGAAGCTAAGGAAATTCAGCTCACAGAGGATATGGCATTAGCCTCCCTTGATGTCTGTAATCTCTATAGGAACGTCGCAATTCAAAGCACGTTTGAAATTATAAAAGATAATAACGCCATGCCGAAAGGGGAAATGATATATTTATAGACCTTTTGCAGTTTACCTTGAGTTAAAATTAGTTTTGAATTCGATGGGAGATTGTTTCAGCAGATAGAACGTCTTGCGATGGTCAGTTGCCTCGCAGGCCTGCTGGAAGACATTTATGCAGCAGTCCTTAGTTAATGGATACAGCGATTTTCCACAAACGCAGTGTGGATGACGAAATCCTTGTACTAAAAGAAGGAGAAGGGCAGGTAGTAGCTGTGCATAGTGTATTTAACCAACATCATGTGAATATTAAATGGGAAGCAAATCAAAGAACCAGATAAAGTACTCAGCGAGAAAGTAGACTTTAGAGTATAGACAGCCGGAACTGTAGTTATTATCATCTTGGGGAGAGGATGCCAACACCCCCAATGGAGTGTGTGCTGACAGCGTAAACGGATTGTAAACAGTTGGTTTCCGTATGTCACAGCACAATGACAAGTATTTTACCTCGTTTTTCACCTTTTTCCTACCATGGGTCTATGCATTATATTCTGGTTATTTTGCAACATGAGGAGCATAGCCACCTATATGGGAATATAGGGGACGACGTTGTGTAGCCTTTCATTTGATGTGACTAGTGTCCGTTACAATCGTTTAAGGACTAAAATGTACTTTCCACAGCCAAATGTTTGATATCATGAAACTGGTAGACGTGATGTGCTGCTCATTTGGCTGTTAATAGTCTAATGTGATTTTTCTTTTGATATGCGCCTATAATGTTGGTGTATGCCAGAAACCATGGTCTAGGAGTAGCGTCCTTGATTAGTAATCGAAACGTTCTCGGTCCCGGCTTCGAAATGGGCCATCGCCGAAATATTGATTCATTATCAGCATTGGAGGCAAAGGCTCGCAGCATAAGAAGTCACCCTCATTCTACCAACCGCCTTGTCAAAGAAAGTTGAGGAGCGGACAGAGGGTCAGGGCACTTTATTGTCCTTGGGTTAGGAAACTGCCCCTAAAGGTGGAAGACATAGGAATGATCAACATCATGATGATGCAGAAGGGAATGGAAACCACTGCATGAAACACACACTGTATATGCACAGAAGACCTGGCCTTTAATCGAAAAAGTGTCATCATGATCACTTCACTAGCAAAAGATTCCGGATTAGTACACCATTCTGATCTATGGGAGGGGACTGCCTAGGTAGGGGTCACCATGAGGAAAGGACTGAATAGCCAACAAAAGTCAGGGCGTGGAATGTCATAAGCTTGAATGTGGTTGGGAAGCTAGAGAAAATCTGAAAATGGGAATGCAAAGACTCAATCTAGGCACAGTAGGAGTTAGTGCCACGAAATCGAAAGAAGAGAAGGATATCTGGTCAGATCAATATCAGGTAGCATCAACAGTAGCAGAAAAATGTATAACGGGAGTAGGATTCGTTATGAATAGGAAAGTAGGACAGAGAGGGTGGCACTGTGAACAATTTAGTGATAGGGTTGTTCTTATCAAATCGATAACAGACCAGCACCGACAAAGATGGTTCAGATATCCATGTCAACGTCGCAAACTGAATATGAAAAGACAGAGAAAGTATATGGACAGAAGGAAACGGTACAGGAGAATATGGGCTTGCGGCAAGGAATGAGAGAGGAGAAAGACTGAGTTCTGCAATAAATTTCGGCTAGTAAGAGCAAATACTCTGTTCATGAATCACAAGAGGAGGAGGTATACTTGGAAGTGGTCGGGTGATATAGGAATATTTCAGTTAGATTACATCATGGACAGACAGAGATACCGAAATCACACTCTGAGTTGTAAGGCGTACCCAGGAGCAGATATAGATTCAGATCACAATGTAGTAGTGATGAAGAGTAGGTTGAAGTTCAAGACATTAGTCAGGCAGATAAATATACAAAGAAGTGGGATACGAAAGTACTAAGGAATAATGAGGTACTCTTGAAATTCTCTGAGGCTACAGATACAGTAATAAGTTATAGCTCAGTAGGTTTACAGCAGGAGAGGAATGTTCATCACTAAAAAGGAAAATCAGAGAAGTTGGAAAGAAACATAGGTACAAAGAAGGTAACTACGAAGAAATCATATATTTGGAACAAAGAACTGAATGGATGTGAAACATGCACTGTTGGAAACCGGAACTGAAGAGAATCGAAGCATTTCAGATGTGGAGCTACAGACGAATGTTGAAAATTAGTTGAACTGATAAGGTAAGGAATAAGGGTTTTGTGCGCAGAATCTGTGAGGAAAGAAAGATATGGAAAACACTGACAAGAAGAAGGTACAGAATAATAGGACATCTGTTAAGACATCAGGGAATAACTTACGTGGTACTAGAGGGAGCTGTAGACGGTTAAATCTGCAGAGGAAGACAGAGGTTGGAATTAATCAAGCAAGTAATTGAGTACGTAAGTTGCAAGTGCTACTCTGAGATTAAGAGGTGGGCACGGGAGAGGAATTCGTGGCGGGACGCATCAAACCAGTCAACAGACTGATAAAAAAAAAATTCTGATTGGTGGGTGTGTGCTTTCGCAGCACTTTGAACTGAAGACCTAGACATAGTTTTGTATAATAAGAAGTTTAATCTGTAAAAAGAAGGGATTTACATTTTTTATGATGTACCTTAAGAAAAAAAAGAAAAGTCACTTGCTCCTTCTATCTGGTTTTCGCCAATATAAAGTGCTTAACGTTTCAAATCCCGGCAGGTATTCTAGACCATGCTACGCTTATTCATACTTCACACCTTTCCTGAATTTATGAACATCCTGCTTTTGTTTTACTTAGGTGGACCACTTTTTCATATATCCATCTATTTGTATTTTTGGATATTGTTTTATTATGACCTGATAGTCACTTAATAATTTTACCTACTTTTAATCTCTAATCTCATAGTCATTTGTAGATTCCATTTTTTTCACACATATTTGCATCACTTTTCTTTTTTCTACGCACACATTTTACAAGCTATATGGTATCGAAACCTATATACATTAATATCTTCGGCCTCCATAACTGACTCATTGTATGATTACTTCTTTATCGTTATTGTGATCCAGCTACCATCACCTACTATGTGAAATTTACACTTCAGTGTGTACATAATTTTTCGCCACATCCATTATACCTATACTGAATATGGAACAGCTGATTAATTCAGAACACTTCATGCAACTGATCTTACACAGCATGGCATAGCTTTGTATTGTTTATTCGGCTACAACATCCAACGTAAGTAGCTTTAAAATTTTCACTTTCAATATTTGTCATTTTCATAAGTTCGTCTATTATATTTGACTACTGACTTTTTTCAGAATGCCTGAAAATGAGAAAATTTCAAAATTGCAGCAGCAATAAATGATGTTTTAACACCAAAAGCTGAATGATTTTGCTTAAAAACAATACGACTTTGGTAAAAAGCATTATAGCAACAGATCATATTCCAGTGTGGGATGTCCGTTGTGATTGGGTGCATAACCCTGTGGCACACAGTAACAAACTCTGGTGGCCAACAGAGGGAGGAACCACTTTAAATAATCATGCAGATTAATACAAACAAGGAGACTGCCACACAACGGAAACATCTCATTTAAACTAATATTAAAGAGATGTGGCCCAATTAAGCATGAAACGAACCGGTACCAAAACTCTCTGCCATCGAATAGCTCACTTCAAAACATTATAAATCTCTACATACAAAACGCAGTGTCCTGACTGACTGACTGACTCATCATTGCTAACCAAAACGGCTTAGGATAGAAACTTGAAATTAGGAAAATGTGTTAATCTTATACCGCAGATACCATTTAAGACATGATTTTTCGAAATTCCAACCCCAATAGTTTTTGGTATCCATGGGCAACATTTATCCAGTTTTAGGTTGTCAGTTTACTATTGTGAGTACTCCTGCCTAGTGATGATCACCTGCTCCTACCATATAAAAAACAATACACAGACAAATTGTACACTGGAATCCAACGTCTCGTCCGATGCATTCATTACTGTAATTCTTTCAATACTCCATTAAAGGCTCTAACACCACTGGGAAGTAGCCCACACACTTATCATAGCCTTGTATGGACTTCTGACCGGTTCAGTTTCTCCAACTCTATCGTTGATAGTTTTTCTATCTTGGTACGGCCTTCAGTATAATAGGAAAGTTAATTGCTGATAAATCTGCTCTTTTATGATTTCCTCCTGGTTTTCAGCAACACGTTATCATTCAAAAGCTGACGCCATCATGTCGCACTCTGCGGTTATTTCATTGCGACTCATCACCCAAACAAATACAGTGCTTGTTTTCCCCACACACCTGTATGTCCACATGCCAGTTTTTCAGTGCTCACGACTCTTCTGTTACACCTCCAGCTCACAAACTATTTCCTACCTACTCTATTAACTGCTCGTAATTTAACTTAACCTAACATACATCCAATGCTTAAAGGCTATTCTCATCATTAAATCCGAACAAAGTGCCTCACGAGTCGTCATCACCATCGCTGTTTAGTGCTTATACGACTTTTTTCTCTGTTGCTACCAACAGAAGCGCCAGAGCTCCTCATTTGACGAATACCTCAGTTGGTCTAAATTCAAAGTTTTCTGTTTACACATTCATACTTAACTTCACTGGATTTGGCCGTAAACGTGAATGACGTTACGAATTTGATAAATGCAGTCAACCTCTGTAATAGTTATATAATCATGTACATTGTAAGACTGAGTTTGAGACCAAAAATGTTTGTCAGAGAGATTAGCTTTGCTTTGTCAGGGTAAGTCAGAGAGCAGCAGTAACAGTGTGTGTTGGACAAGCTGGCAACACACTTAGTTTAAAATGCATACAATGTGTAGCGGAGCTGTGTAGTGGAGCTGAATTATTTAAAAATAGATTCAGCAAATGGGAGTATATTGATAGAAAACTGATAGAAATCAACTTTTGAGGTACTCCAGGTTTTTATATGTGTCGCTGTGTAGCTTCTCATTGTTGTAAAATTGCATATGGTTGAAGTTTTCGGCAGATATTTTGTAATGAAGCATATGGTCTTGTCTTATAGCTAAAACAAGTATCAAGGGAGGAAATCCTACACTGGAGAGATATTAAGAAATATTTTACTGACGTCTAGGCCTGAGAACTTTATGAAAAGGTGTAATACTGATATGGGTTACTGAAGTACAGTTAATCCATGAGTCCCTCTTCTCATTTATCACTCGTTTGGTTCCCCAATCTCATTTGCTTTCTTGACTGTGTTTGTACCGAGAAGCATTTATGAAAACTGGCATTGCACATCGCAAGTAAAACAACTGAAATTTGATTTTTTTCCCCAGCACATCGTTATTCCTATAATCAACAATTGGCAGAACGCACGAGCGCATGCAGGCCACTAAATTTAATTACCATCACAGTTAATGTCCAACTGTAAGGCACAGTGATTGGTCGAGTGTACTTTTAGAATAATATAGCCATCAGTTTAGAAGCTTAATACCAGTAAAAGATTTCAGTAAAGTGCTATCTTGTGAATTTTCAAGCACTTTCATCAGAATGTCAGATGCATTAACTTCTATGTTCATTTGCTTCCTGGTGCTGTGATTGTTTCCAAGATTAAAGATACAGATTAGCAATATTCAGGACCAACATTTTAAACTGAGATTTTTTCAGTTGGATTGCCTACGTACATTTCAGTGAAAACGAATTACTTTCTAGCCGACGAATTGTTTCATTTACCGGATAGTGTGGATTTTTCAACGTGTAGCACAAACTCAACATATTTCCGTTAAAAACTAAATTTTCACTTAGTTCTCTTGCCCTGCGCTGAGATTTACATATTTCGACATCAAAACTAATTACTACACATTTCTCATATACCAACTAGGCACTGAGGAACATGAGTTACGCGTGTAGACATATGAGAAGCACTCCGTCTTCAGGCCACAAGTGGCCCATCCGGACCATCCGACCGCCGTGTCATCCTCAGTTGAGGATGCGGATAAGAGGGACATGTGGTCAGCACACCACTCTCCCAGTCGTTATGATGGTTTTGTGGCTGAGTGCACCGCGAAAAATGACAACAGCGCATGGCGGCCTGGATGTTCTCCCATCCAAGTGCCGGCCACGCCCGACAGCGCTTAACTTCGGTGACCTCACGGGAACCGGGGCATCCACTGCTTCAAGGCCGTTGCCCACACATATGAGATGCTTACTTATAATTAATATTGTCGACCCCCGAGTCGCTAGACCAAACGTCTTCCCATTCGTCACCGTCCTTGCAAGAACCATCCTTATTACACTTAAAATGTAATTTGATTTCCTTCCTGTCACACCACACTATTGCATACATCTATTTCAGGTACAAAAATACGTCGTAAGACTTGTGGAAATTGATTACAAGAATCACGTTTACAGACAGGTTTCTTACGATTAAAAAGTTCGCGCTAAGCGTGGGTGACTGGCACACGAAATCGGTTCTGATTTTCTCCCTTACATTTTTCTTGTATTGCACCGCACTATCTCTTTCCTTACATTTTGAACATAGGTCACTTCTTGTTCTTATTGAACATGTTACCAGTTCTTCTCTAGTACCAAGACTTGATCCCAGAATCTAGAATGAAAGGCCAAAAAAAAAAAAAAAAAAAAGCAATAGGACCCCCCCTTTAATAACTTGTTTATCAGCTTTTGGAACAAGATACATCATTCTGCACTTCGAGGATCTGATAGTTTTTTGGTATGTTTGTGGAAGTATGTGGCATTAGATGTCTACGCACAGGTCATATAATTTGTGACTGATTTGTGTATGCGGTGATGGCACTCGATAGCGACCCAGGTGGTTTCCATAGAATTTACATCAGGCGAATTCGATCGCCGAGGACATCAACTTTTGTTCACTATAATGCTCCTCAAACCACTCCAGTACGTTTCTGGCTCCAGTTATGTTGCTGAAAGATGACGTCCCTGTAGGGGAAGACATCAAGCACGAAGAGATGCAGGTATTCCGCAGTTGTCAGCATGTTTTTGATTACTACCACAGGTTCCTTACAAGCGCAAGAGAATGCCTCCCATAGCACAGTACTGGTCTCACCAGCCTGCGTACGTGGTGGTGCTCCAGCACATCTCGATGACGACGTTTGTGGAGCCGTCCGTCGAACAAGTGTAGAAAAATTGTTATCTCTCCGAAGAACCGACACGTTTCCAATGATCAGTGGTCGAATCCCTATGGTGCCATGCCCACTGGAATCGTAACATGTGGTCAACATGTGAACACGTGTGGGTAGTCTGCTGCGGAGATCCACGTTTAACAACATACGATGAATGGTGTGCTCCGAAACACTTGTGCGTGCACCAGCAATGCGTTCTTTCCGGCAGAAATGTCACAGCTCATCATGTATCTTACATTACAGAGCAGCCAAACTCTGGACCCTATGTTCTGTAAAGAGTCGTAAACATCCACCCCACCGAGCGAGATGGAGCAGTGGTTAGCACACTGAACTCGCATTCGGGAGGACCACAGTTCAATCCGAAGTCCGGCCATCGTGATTTAGATTTTACGTAATTTCCCTAAATCGCTCCATTCAAATGCCGGAATGGCGCCTTTGAAATGGCACTGCCGGCTTCCTTCCCCGTCCTTTCCTAATCAGATGAGACCGATTACCTCGCTGTTTGGTCTCTTACCCCACACAACCCAACCCAACATCCACCCATTTAGCGTCTAGTGGTAGTTTCACGGTTATTCAACCTCTTTGCGTAGATGCTCATGGGAGTAGTAAGTGAATATTCTACCACCCTCGCCGTTTTCGAGTTACTCGTTCACAGACTGTGCTTAATAATAATCTGGCTTTCGTCAAAGTTGTTTATCTTAATGGATTTCTCCATTTGCAGCCCGTATCTTCGCTAAGGCGATCCCCCTCGTCCGTGTTTGCTCCGTTTACATACTTTTGTTACCACCTCCCATCCCCCTAGCGCCACGGTGGACAGTGGTCACAACGTTTTGGCTGATCAGTGTGAAAGGCATGGTACAGTACATCGGCTAACGTCTCATCAAGTACTGGATACGCAATAACTTCCGTTCTGGAGCCGAACTGGACGACACCTTCTGACAGTTTCTTCTTTAAATCTTCTAAATTAAATCTGGAACATTGACAAGCAAGCCTGGTAACGGATGATTTCTGTCTAGTGGTGAAGTAGGCACCTCGGACCGTTATCAGACTCATCTCATGTTCTTTTCGTTTTCATTTCTTTGAGGATTCCTTCATGAATGTGTGCTGCGCACTTCAACAATTTCTACACGCTCATATCGTTTACATCACATCCACTGTGATCTCACCTATTGTCTGTACGGTATGGTTCCCACAATTTTCAGTGGTGATTTCTATTCTGCTTGTTACCACTTGCGCATGGTGTGTGCTTCTCTTGCCAATTCGCATTCGGTGGTACACGGTGTGATGAAGAGTAGTGGGTTACACTGGTTCTTCGACCTAGTTTTGGCCAAGCAAAGAGAAGAATACTCCTCCATCGTCCATATCATGAGGAGCTAATGTAACTTATCATTATACGCTCAGTGGCAGTTTCATTTGGCAAATCTGTATGAGTCCATTCGCCTGAAACAGTGTGTCCAGATATTCGTTTCTCTTAACCATTTCATTGAAGTATTGCGCCAGACTTCGAAACTGAGAGCCCACTTCAGTTTCCATCATCAAAATCCATAAGTTGACACTTTCCCATTTCACTTTTGCCTAGAATTCGTACAGACACTCTTCTTTAAATTCCTCAAAAGTTTTGCATTTAGGTTCGATCACATTAATGGCCATAGCTGCGTGTTTGCTTAAATGTGCTCTAATGATGCTGATTTGGATGCAACAGGATCTTCTTGCAACTACTCAATACAGATTTTGGGATTCGGAATGTGTGATCTGCCCATTACAAAGCATACTTTTGAATTGTTACGAATTGCTTTCGTGTTTCATTCTCGTCCACTTCTAGATCATTTGTTCGTAGTGTTAATGCTGATACCATGCTCATTGGAGGTGATACAAGGTCAATGTGAATGCGGCAGTCTCTTAAATCTTGCAATTCTTTCTCTTCCTTGCACCAGTATTTTTCGATCATGAATATTTATTTTATATACGTGTTGTTCATTGAGGAAATATTTCGTTGACGCTAATATATTTGTTCATTGATTCTACATGGAAGTGTCTGACAAAGAGTACAGCTATAAATACTGTTCGTTGGTCGGCAATAAAAGCTCTCCATTTCGCCATTTTTTCGAATAGTACTGCAACGTATGACTATTTGCAGCTAGTATGGCTGGCGAAAAACACCATTCCCACCATTGCAGAGGGTTCCGTTTGTGCGCGTGCTCGGGGGGGGGGGGGGGGGGCTGGGGGGGGTGGAGGGGAGGGGGTTGCAGAGTAAAGTCGTACATACTTTTCGTCGACCTTTGTACAGGGCTGAGGGGAATTTACTACTAGCCCCGGCTCAGTCATTGATGGCTCCGTCTGTCGTCCTGTTACCGCTTGTCTCTATCCTGTGTCCATTTTTTTTACCGTTATGTGGTATTACTTAAAGAAAGCACCACTCCCTATTCACAGAATAGTGTATAACTGTATTGCAAGTCTAATAACGTTTGACCATAAGATCACGTGACTGATGGTATCATCATAGGCTTTATCTGAGGCTTTGAATTTGGTGATTGTGGTCTTATTGACAGGATAAGTTGCATTTCTGTGTTTGTTCTGCACTCTCATGAGAAATGAGGCAGGCTGCGAAGGTGCCAACACAAGAATTTTCTGGAGGATTAAAGTAAAAATACTGTTTACTTGCGTATCTATGCATATACTCTCTATAATCAAGATCGATAGTTGGTTATGATGCTATACTATGCATGACTATAATTTTAACTTTTTACTAAAAATGAAATTCCTCCAGCTGTACTTAAGATTTTTTATTTACTTCGCTAGCGACGTAAATATAAAATGTTAAGTACAACTGGAGGAATTTCATTTTTAATAAAAATTATACCAGCTGTGTCCCACCTTCATCCAGTTTAAATATGGATGTACGAAGATAGTTTTAACTATTCAACCTGGAAATCAATAATCTATGCTACGGAACAGCAATGATGATAGTTCTACTGTTGACTGCCTCTAGGTTGAATGATTGCCTACACGTTGTAAGCAAAACCGATGCTATTCAGTACCTCCCCAGAGGTTTTTTTATGCTGAAGAATATAAAAACGTCCCTTTACCATGACTGTGACTGGCCCTCGAATCTATAATTATCACATAGACACTACGCTTAGGATTTTTGTGGCGTGGTACGACAAAATATGGGATCTGCTCCACAGTTACCGGGTTGGATTAATGGAGATGGGATCTGATGGGTATTTATCCGGCTGGATCAATGCTTGTTGGGTTTAATTACCGTTAAAGAACTACTGTGCTTACATATGTATATTTCCGCGCACAGTTTTAGACCCAGAGTCATCGTAAATACCAGTCGGAACTCTAGGTCGCTTGTTGCTAAAAGAGAATATGACGCAAACCCGAGAACATGACACATGCCCAGCAATACATCACTTGTTTTTTGGGAAAGTTTTCTTCTACTTAGAAAGATGTGTGCCACAGGAGACCCACTACCATGAAGTGCAGCCAGCAGGCTTATAAACCAGCAGTATAAGATTCGCCTGTCAGTCTGAGACCCATATCAGCTTTGGTTAACATATGTTGAATATAATTACCGCGCACCCTATCTTAAATGTATGATCCCTAAACAAATTACCGCCAACAGAGCACTGTGAAGAAAATAGCACATGCAGAGATAATGGCGACTTTTTTCCAAACGAGATGACGCATTTACCACCACCTTAAAAGATAATGATCACTGATTGTGGATTAGAACGATCGAAACGCTCCTCACTGATTAGATAGTGATGTAATATAGTGTCCCTTCAGTGTGCACACATCGAGTTAGATATACACTTGAAGTACTTATTTTGGACTTGAGAGTAATGATGTACATTCAAAAGGACATGTACGCTCGATACATGGACACTGATTGGTCGTTACTGACACTATTTCTCGAATATAGTCAATAGTATCTAAAATACACAATTAATCAATGATGCACCTTTATAAAAAGATACTTCTTCTGGTCTTTAATGCAGTAAATGTTCTCTATTCCTACATTTTTTCGGTCATTGCTGCAACGTATGAACACCTACCACAGCTGATTACAATAAATGCCGATTTCTTATATTCTCCATTTGTATCAAGATTTTTCAACGCAGCGTATTGAAAATAATACGTAAGCCTTGTCTGTACATCTGCAATGGCTTCTCTTTTTTTCCAATAGCAGTTTATATTCCTCCTCCTCCTTTGCAGTAGTTTTTTCCACCATAGGCTCCAGATTCCGGCTTGGCTTCAGCCTCTCCTTTCCGTAGGCATCAACAGTACTTAAAGTTGTAATTCTGTAGTTGGAAATGATTTACGTCTGCTCCAGACATTGTTTCTTAAATCTCGTGGCATTACATTAATAACGGAAATCAGTCCCAATTTGGAAATTTCAACATTTGATGGTACTTTTGAGAACAATGTCCTGGATTGTGAGATATATGTTTCCCCTGATTTAAAATAACACTTCCATGAGATACTTACATCGTAATTGTTCCAGTCGGTGTTAAGAATCTCCACGTAGTTTACATGTGGATAATCAAAACCACTTGCAGACAGACCGTAGTTTATAAGCACTCATCGGTCTTGAGACAGTTTGGAAGGTTTACATTTACACCAGTCATTTTTCGTGTATTCCTATTACTCCTGTGAAACTTTGAACACCACACATCAAATGTTCTCTATGTTGGCACTCAGCACATTGTAAACACGGTTTGTTGGTGCGTAATACCCTTAAACGGCACTGTATATGATCCAATCAGAAGCCATATTTTCATGTTCTTTAGTCAAGGTAAATGTAAAAGCTTTTGTAGCTACTTGTCTGGAACACTTTACAAAATATGTAGGGTGGTTACCAATAACTGTGTTAGCCCTCTAGGTTTGTGAGCAGACAAATAAATTTTTTAGATATCTTTACAGTTGGAGCTTTAAAAAAGAAATTCAGATAAATAAAAATGTCTCAACGTTATCCACAATCACATTTCTGCTGTTTCCTCGGCCGTCTCCTTCCATCCACAAGCCATGGTTTGATATTCGGTAGTCACACATTTGCATTTTGTTTAAACAAATCCCACCAAAATCTTGTCTTACATCCAAAAGGTAATAGTCATTTACACTTAGTTGCCGCAATATTCTGGGCAGCTCTCCCATTTGAACATCCGTTTAAACGTCAGCTAATTCCACTTTATATAGTTTCCAGCATCTCCTAGTCGATTTTCTTTATCCAGTATTCATCCAGCTGTCACATTGTTGTACCTGTGTAGGTGAAGCGCTGGCCTCGTCTTAACGCCACGACTCGCAGTGCAGAACTTGAGGGAATTAATACACAAATAATAGGTAAATGGGTTACACATATCCTTCTTTTAACATTACACATTGTTCTTTCTCGAAATGCTACTGAGAGCCCAGCTGACCACAGATTTTAACTACCATAATGCTGCTAAGCAGGGTGCCGTTTTGGCTGTAATTTATACTACCAGTGTCAGTAACAACATTGTCCTGAAAGAACCTCAAACAAAAGCACATTTCGGTTGATGCGAATAATTATGCAACTTTTTGTGTCAGTAGTTAACAGGGGTAGGACGTCAGACGGGCCAATTTGGAGCAGTAGAGGCATCACAGGACATTTTAATTTCCAGTGTCTATACTTTCACAAATAAATTCATAAAACTTTGTCAACATCACCAGGAAGGATTCAGGATTCACACTCATTGCAGTGGATGTTCGAAAACATAACAAAATAATTTTTTCTTCTTAAGTTGGAGAGATTCTTCGATGAATTTTGCACAGCATACATACCATACTTACAGGCGTATAAAACTCTACAATTTATTTAATTTAAAAAAAAAACGAATGATCTGTTGTATTTTAAACTTCATGTTTAGATAAAACACAAATTTTGTAGTTAATTACCTCAATTTTACCACAATTTTTAGTAAATTTGGAAAATTCTAGAGTTTCATACACCTTTAAGTATGGTTTGTATGTTGTGCAAAATTCATCGAACCATCTCTCTTACTTATGATGAAAAGTGTACCTATAGCAGCAAACGCTGCCATTAGTAAGTGAAAAAAATTATGAAATTTCACATGAAAAAAAAAATTACTGCGTTATGTTTCCGAACATCCACCGCTTTGAGTGTGAATTCTGAATCCTTCCTGGTCATGCTGACAAAGTTTTATGAATTTATTTGTAAAAGTATAGACAGTGGAAATTAAAGTGTCCTGTGGTGCCCCTCCTGCTCCAAGTCGGCCCTTTTGACGTCCTACCGCCTTAAGGCTATACATCACACGTCAGAGTTCGAAGGCTGATTACGTGCAGGGTTTATTAACATGCTGTTCACCTTTAGCTAGGTGCGGATTTTGTAGCGCTGTGATACGCACACACATAGTATCTTCGGTTGGGACCATTATTTTTCTTCCCCGACCAATATGAGCATGAGCTGCTTCAACACATCCTAGTACTGTAGAGGTATGCGTTCCCGAGAGTTTATACATCGATTTGCGGTATTACCCTCTAGATCAGGACAACGAAGCATATGCTGTGACATGCGTTTTTGGAGATGTTTACTATTTTCAAGTACGCTCCGAATACGACACTAGCGGAGGTAATATGTTATCACCGTTTGATTATGTATGAGGTATAGTGGCTCTTTGTGATAAGAAATCAGTAGCGTAATATACAGTTTACGTTAGTCTCGTTGATAGCAGCTTCTGACGGTCGACGATCCGCCTGTATCTGCCCACTTATCGCACAACTGCGTTCAGGGTCCACGGCCAGAGGCGGCAGAAGAAGCGGCAGCAGCAGTCTTTACTCTGCTCTGCTCTCGTCGACAGGACCGCCAGTAGACGCAGGAGACTGCGACATGCATATTTCTTTTTAAAATAAAATGCATTTCCTATCCTATAGTATGTCGAGGGAGAGGGGGATGGGGGCGGGAGAGCGACAGCGGAGGGCCAATGGTTGTAGTAGTAGCAGAACACACAGCCAGGGCGAGGCAGGAAGACAGGCAATGGTCCTATAGCTCGAAACTATTGATGTTTCTTTCTGCGACAGCAGAAAGAACGTAGCAAATTTGTCTTTTGTGCGTGGCTTATATTGTTCGTAATGCTGTGCTTCTTGTTTCCAGCCAGTGCCTACGGCACTAGTTTTTCTCTACTAACGGCTAGCTGACAGTGAAGTCCGTGGACTGTGACATACAAAATAAAGTATGTTTCCTATCCTATACTGACCAGGCATGACGATAGCGGCGACGCTTCATGGCATGGATCCAGTGAGGCCTTGGTAGGTCGCTGGAGACTGTTGGCGCCATATTTGCACACACAAGTCATCCAATTCCTGTATATTCCAGGGAAGGCTGCAACGAGCTCTGATACCGCATTCAATCAGATACTAGATGTTTTCGATCGGCCTCAGATCTTGCGAGGTTGTTGAGGGTGGGGAGAGGGTAACAGAACATCAATTAGAGCTCGCCACTATGTTCCGTAAACCACTTCATCACACTTCTAGACGTCAAGTACCTTGTACGAGCTCCACTGGACCCAGGGATGGGCACGTGGATGCTTCCCAGAGCGTAATGGAGCCACCGCCAGCTTGTCTCCACGCCGCAGTAGAGGTGCCAAGGAGCTGTTCCCATCCCATCGGCATTATAAAGAACGTATCAGGATTCGTCAGACCATGATACGCTCCGTCACTACGTCAAGGTCCAGTGCCGATAGTCACGGGTCCATATCAGTCGTAGTTGCCGGTTCAAATGGTTCAAATGGCTCTGAGCACTATGGGACTCAACTGCTGAGGTCATTAGTCCCCTAGAACTTAGAACTAGTGAAACCTAACTAACCTAAGGACATCACAAACATCCATGCCCGAGGCAGGATTCGAACCTGCGACCGTAGCGGTCTTGCGGTTCCAGACTGCAGCGCCTTTAGCCGCACGGCCACTTCGGCCGGCTGTGGTGTTAACATTGGCATATATGCGTGGCTCGTCGGCTGTGGAGGCCCATTATTGGGAGTTTTCCGTGCACTGCATGTTCAGACACACTTGCACTCTTCTCAGAATTACAGTCTGACGTTAGTTCCGCCACAGTTCACCGCCTGTCCTGTTTTGCCAGTTTCCCCAGCATACGGCGTCACACACCTGTAGTTAGGGGTGGCCGCCCAACCCAACGTCGACTGGAGAAGGTTTTACTTTTGTTTCGCTATATGTTGCAGATACTCATCACAGCACTCCTACCGAGCGAAATGGCCCAGTAGTAAGCAAACTGAACTTGCAGTCTGGAGGACGACGATTCCAACCCGCGTCCCACCATCCTGATTTAGGTTTTCTATGATTTCCCTAAATTACTTTCAGGCAAAAGCCGGGATGGTTTCTTTGAAAGGACACGGCCGTCTTTCACCTCATCCTTCCCTGATCCAGTACGACCGATGACGTCACTGTTTGGTTCCCTACCCCAAATCGACCGACCGACAGCACTCCTCGAACACCCGATAAGTTTTGCAGTTTCCGAAATGCTCGAACTGAGCTTCCAAGTCACCGCTATCTGCCCTCGGTCAACATCGGATAGATCGCGTGCTTTCGAAATTCTACACACAGACAGCTCGCTCACTGATACTACATACATCGTGTGTGTGTGTGTGTGTGTGTGTGTGTGTGTGTGTGTGTGTGTGTGTGTGTGTCTGATTAGCAGTCATTCCTCGCTAGGTGACGCTGCTCTCGTCTGGACAGGCTTACGTCGATAGCAGGTTGGTGGCCATAATGTTCTGGCTGGTCATTTTATAGTACGGCGGTGAGACAGAGTGGTGTTCCTACTGCTACAACGAAGCACGTCCATGTGTTGCAATGCGTTGCTGGGCAGAGCTGAGGACGCGATCTTTCCATGCACTAGTTATACTGTTGGTGACTATTTGCTTCTCTTTGTGTAACAGTATTTTTTTGTTGGAATGATAACGATAAACATATTGCATCCAAAACTTTACAGAAGCTCTCCTGGTAGGAGACGAGAGATGGCAGAAGTAAAGCTGTAAGGACGGGGCATGAGTTGTGCTTGGGTAGAGCACTTGCCCGCGAAAGGCAAAGGTCCCGAGTTCGAGTCTCGGTCCAGCACACAGTTTTATTCTGCCAGGAAGTTTCTTTGCAGCGCACATTCCGCTGCAGCGTGAAAATCTCATTCTGTATACCTCCCCCAGGGTGTGGCTAGGCCATGTCTCCGCAATATCCTTTCTTTCAGGAGTGCTAGTTCTGTAGGTTCGCAGGAGAGCTTCTGTAAAGTTTGGAAGGTAGGAGACGAGATACTGGCAGTAGTAAAGCTGTGTGGACGGGGCGTGCGTCGTGCTTAGGTAGAGTACTTGCCCGCGAAAGGCAAAGGTCCCGAGTTCGAGTCTCGGTCCGGCACACAGTTTTAATCAGCCAGGAAGTTTCATATCAGCGCACACTCCATTGCAGAGTGAAAATCTCAATCTAGATTGCATCCAGATGTCCTTGTGACACGACGAAAAATACTAAGATGTGGATGAAAATAAAAATTGTGACAGTAATTAAACATCTGCCTTGTGCCACGAATGATGCAACAGAAGTCAAGTGGTGTGATGTAATAGAATTCAAGTAACTGAATTTATTATACACACAACCTGATCATCTCCCTGTATTACCTTCCTTCACACCGTTCTTTCTTATAACAGTTTCTATCGGCATTAATTCGTAACTGCTGCTGCCTCGGTGACACAGACTGGCACTCTCAGTTGCACTGGAAGTGCTAATAGAGTTCGTAGTACCTACACATTTACTTGGTGCCTCGAATGACGTAATAGAAATCAAGAGGCGTAATTTGTTATAGACGCAGTCCGATTATACGGTACCGCTTACTTGCAGATAAGAGCGCATTTTACTTCATTTCCACCTTCGCTATTTCACATGCGTGAAGTGAGCCTGTCAGCGCTCCAGTACGTACTGTACATAGTAAGGAGCGAGCAGTAGGTTCGTGCGCTGGCTAGCACCAGCAGTTGGCCATCTCTCGCTTTCAGAGCCAATGGGATGATGTGCCGATGAAGGTGAGATTAGCAAAGAGATAAGTAGGGGTAGTACATTTATTCTGGAGCGAATCAAGTAATTGTTAGTAATAAATATTTGCTAAGAAAGGGTGGCTTTTGCTACTCAGACATTTGGAGCAGGTCATAAATAATAATTTTCACTAATTTTACAATGCCAGGAAACGTTGACATTGGCAAACAAAAGAATAACTTTGGCGTAACCGAAGATGTATGTTCTTATTCAAATTTTACCGATTGTACGCTCCAGTTACCGGCAGACGCCTAACCGAGCAGACGAACCAGCAGAGATAGCTGAGCGGGAGTTGTTTGATACACAGTAATTTAGTATAGTTTCTGTTTTTTTACCACGTACTTCTGTAAACGAGTGAACCATACCTGTGTATTCTACTTTGTAGACTAGTGGTTAGCAAATTAATGCAAGTATCTTTTCCCGTAAATCTTTGTGCATATCCTTGTGTAAGGCGGCTTCCAAGAGTAACTATCCCTCCGTTAGGCCACCACGTCACGCCACTAAGTTTATATTTCCTGCTGGTACACAGTACATAGTTGAAATCGGAGCATTCTAGTTTACATACTGTCCTCGTACAGTACCTTTCCAATAAACAGAGTTTCTCGTAACAGGTAACTGTAGATACCGCCACTTCAGTAGATAAATTTATTTCTGTTAACAGTTTGATGTCTCAAATTATACTGAGAAATGTGCAGAGCAACTTTTTAATGTTCCTTTATTATCCTCGTTATGCTTTGCTTACATTCCAAACTCAGTAGCGTCGTTTGAGATCCTATAATTGTTCTTTACACACTACTACATGGTTGGGGACTGTGCTCGTTGTGAGCGTACACAAGGAGAACTGGCTGCTGTCCGCAAAAGGCTGGAAGCGTTGGGTACCGTCGACATGTTTCTCGCTAATGCTCAAAGTTCCGGCGAAATCTGGAAACTGGGAATGAGACCTGCGACACCTTTGTTGCCTTTGGAATCTCCTGGTGGCGTGGCTGTTCCTGCATCGTCTGGTATGCACCATCTGGCCGGTCCATCCTCACTCGAGAGTGGGTAGGAGATAGTGATGGGTTCGCGGGTGACTGAGGCGGAAGGCGAAAAAGGGAACAGGTCACTCGGCTGGATCCCAACGTCTTAGCGACAGATACGCTGTTGGGGGATAACTACGTGGCAGTACGGGATGCCTCTCCTGTTGGGCCAGCGGCAGATTTTCCTGCCCATTCCGGAGAAGTGCAGATGGCGGGTACGCTTGTCATTGGGAGCTGAAAAGGATGGAGCCCCTCAAGGAAATAGCAGGGAAGGCGGGAAATAATGCCAGCCGGTACGTTTGCTCGATGTCTCGTCCTTGATGTGGAAGAGGCCCTGCTGGCGGCAATCGAGCGCACTGGGTACAACCGGCCGCATATAGTGGCACATGTTGGCACGAATGACGCCTACCACCTGGGCTCTGAGGACATCCTCGACCCCTTTCGGCGGTTGGCTGATTTGGTGAAGGGAACTAGCATCGCAAGCGGGGTGCAGGTTATGCTGTCTATTTGCAACATCGCACCCAGAGTTGATCGCGTTTCTCTCGCCTGGAGCAGATTGGAAGTACGACGGTATCGGGAGCGAATATCTTGACCCCCGCTATTGAGTACAGAATTTTTGGGCCACCTTTATAACTCAGGCGTGCACTACACGCAGGAAGTAGCTGCTAGGGTAGCGGAGTAAGTGCGGCGTGCATTTGGTGCTTTTTTAGGTTATACAAACCCTCCCTTGGATGAAATACAATTTGCCTGATAAATTAACCACTGTGTTTTCAGAGAACGTTCGTCCTCACAGAACAGAGACGGAGAAGGTTAATGTGATGGTAGTAAACTGCAGGAGTGATCAAGTAAAGGCCCCAGAATTATTATCACTTACTGAATGTTTTAATGCACGGATAGAATTAGGAACAGAAAGCTGGTTAAACCAGGCGTTAACTACAACGAATTCCTAAGTTCAGATTTGAATATCTATCGTAAAGATATGTGAGACGACAGTGGTGGCGGCGTGTTTACTGCAGTAAAGTATGCCATAAAATCTAGCGAGGTCGTCACGGATTACGATTGTGAATTAATCTGGGTGATGTTAAATATCAAAGATCGGATGCTTTTATAGATCGTTTTGGGCAGGGGCTCTAGTGGTTGAGCGCTTCAGACAGTTTCAGAATCTCATTAGTAATTTTCCTGAGCATTCTGTTGTAGTAGCAGGTCACTTCTACTTGCCATATACTGAATGGGAGTGTCATACTGTAAAACGTGCCAGGGACCGGGATTGGTGAACATTGTTCTGAACGTCTTGTCGAAAATTACATTGAACAGATGGAGCACTATTTCTTAATGGTGTCTTAGACCTCCTGGCAACAAGGATATCTTAACTTCTGTTAACGTAGAGAAAGGTTCAGTGATCATTGTGATAGCATCTATGACAATGGGTCTCACAAAGAATATTATGTAAGGTAGAAAGATATTTTTGCTTAGCAAGAGTGACATGTTACAGGTTTCGGACAGCATCAGATATTTGCTGAAGAGGATGAAGAGGTTGAAAACGAATGGAAAAAACTCGAAGGAATCCTGCAATGTGCCCTATATCCTAATAAGGTCTTAAGGGATGTGAGACACACCAAGACGTAATAGCCGTGTTAGAAAACTGGTACGTATACAAAGAGAACTACATCTCAGATTCAAGAGAAGTAAAAACCGAGCCGACAAACAAATGCTGAAAGAAGCTAAAAAGAGCAATGAGAGAAGCGTTCAATGATTTTAATAGTTAAACTTTGTCAACTGATCTCAGAAAAACCCCAAGAGGTTTTAGTCGTATGTATGATCACTAAGTGGGTCAAAACCATCTAATCCTTCACTCAGTGACCATACTGGCACCGAAACGGAAGGTAGCAGAGAGAAGACCGAAATATTGAATTCGGTCTTCCGAAATTGTTTCACTGAGAAAGATCGTAACATGATCCTTCCTTTCAATCGTCGTACGAACATCGAAATGGCAAATATTGAGATAACCGATCGCGGAGTAGAAAAGAGCTACAGTCACTTAGTAGTAGAAAGGTGTTAGGAGATGTGATACCTATAAGAGTCTAGCAAGATTACGCGAAAGAACTTGCCCCCCTTCCAGCAGTAGTTCATAGTAGATCGCTTAAGCAATTTCCGTTTTTAAGAAGGATCCTAGGACAGATACACATATCTATATCTTTGACGTCAACCTGTAGGAGAATTATGGAATCTGCTTTACGCTCAAGAATAATGACGTTCTTTGGAGAATGAAGATATCCTCTATAAAAAATAAACGTTGATTCTCGCGAAACTCAGCTCGCTGTGTTACTCCTTGAGATCCACAGCGCCGTAGGCAATGGCGCTCAGGTTGTTGCCGTGTTCCTTGACTTCAGAAAGTCATTTGATACCGTCCCGTACTGCCTTTTAGTGAAAAAATCGAGTTCATCGAGTATCGGAGCAACTTTTGCGAATTGATTCAAGACTTTCTTCCAGACAGAACTCAACATGTCGCTCTTAAAGGAACAAAATCGACAGATGTAATTTCCGGAATACCCCAAGGAAGTGCGATAGGACCGTTATTGTTTACAATATACATAAATGGTAAAGAGTCGGATGCTCTCTAAGGCTGTTCGCAAATGATGCAGTTGTTTATAATACAGTACAAAACTCCAGAAGGTAGTAACGATTTGCAGAATGTCCTCCAGACAATTGATGAATGGTGCAGGATCTGGCAGTTGACCCTAAACGTAAATAAATGTAACATATTGCGCATACAAAGGAAAAGAAATCCAGCACTGTACTGCTACACTGTCGATGACAAACCGCTGGAAACAGTAGCTACCCTAAAATGTCTAGAAATATCAAGAGCGACCTAAAGTGGGATGACCTCATAAATCAAATAGTGGGAAAAGCAGATGCCAGTCTCAGATACATAGGAAGAATCTGAAGGAAATGTAACTCATCCAAGAGGGAAGTAGCTTATGAGGCGCTTATTCAACCGATTCTTGAGTACTGTTCATCTAGCTGTGATTCCTCCCATACAGGACTGTTGGAAGCGATAGAGAAGTTCCAACGAAGATCGGCACGTTCCGTCAACGGTTCGTTTAGTCGGCACGAGGGATTTACGGAAATGCACTCCATTGGCAGACTTTATAAGAGAGGCGCTGTGCATCACGGAAACGTTCTCTAATAACATTTCGAGAGAGCACATTTTAGGAAGAATCCGACAGCATATTACCTCACCCCACATCATCTCACATAATGACTAAGAGGAGAAAATTCGAGATATTAGAGCCAATATAGAAGATTACCGACAGTAATTACTCCCACGCGCAATTCGTGAGTGGAACAAGGTTGGAGGACTCAGTTATTGGTACAAAAAGTACCCTTGCGATGTATGATGTAGTGTAGATGTTACAGACTGTTTATAGTCGGCAGTATTCTATAGCGTGCGTTTCTATCTAGTCATGCGATAGACCAAGCTCTCGTGCCGTTTATAGTTAGCTCATAATCAGTGTGAACAAGTTCACTTGACCGTGTTTCTTATACAAACGCACCATAATGGCTACATTACTGCTCAGGACAGATAGACTCAATATAAATTTTTTTAACTATCTGGCCACATCAGGTCTGATTACGACGAGAAGCGAAATAATAATTTGTTTCTATGCCATGGCAATGCAACTCGTACTATATTGCCTAAGCTCCATGCTCTGGCATTGTGCTGCTGCTGGTGGGCCGCGCGGGATTAGTCGCGCGTTCTAGGGCGCTGCAGTCATGGACTGTGTGGCTGGTCCCGGCGGAGGTTCGAGTTCTCCCTCGGGCATGGGTGTGTGTTTGTCCTTAGGATAATTTAGGTTAAGTCGTGTGTAAGCTTAGGGACTGATGACCTTAGCAGTTAAGTCCCATAAGATTTCACACACATTTGAACATTTTTGCTGCTGGTGGTAACAACAGGGTTTATATAAACAGTTCAAAGAAATTGTAATAGCAACAACACCTATGAAAAATCATTATAAACAATTGCATAAGTAACAATATCAGTAATGTATCGGACAAATACTTGATGGCAGGTTGCTGATTATGAAAATGCCTTTTCAGAAATATTGAAAATTTATGTGGCTACTGATGTTGCTGTGTGCAAAGGGTGGGCGACTGACGCTGGTCTGGAATGACAGACAACGTGGATTTACCGGGTTCAGGAGCTTCATTGGCCAAAAAGCACCCATACGCGAACGATACTGCCCCAGCCTGCGCCCTCCCCTCCTTCCAAAAGACACTAGGCCAGCGGGGAGGGTTAGGGAGAGCGAAAGACATCGAGAAGACTGACAGAGCACCATTACGTAAGAACCCAATTACAGACCAATTACTTAAGTGACACTTAACCCATCAGGGTCGTAAACAGAAAAAAACGGGAAAATTCATTCTCCTCGATATATATTTTAAAATTGATAAAGTGTCCGGTCTATTACGTCGTGGTCGAATAGTTGTTGTTGCTGTTGTCTTCAGTCCTGAGACTGGTTTGTTGCAGCTCTCCATGCTACTCTATCCTGTGCAAGCTTCTTCATGTCCCTGTACTTGCTGCAACCTACATCTTTCTGACTCTGCTTAGTGTATTCATCTCTTGGTCTCTACCAACTGAACTACCGAAGCACGACATACCCCCCGTCCTCATACCTTTAATTCCAAACTTCACAGAAGCTCTAGAGTGAGTAGAGTGAAATTTTCATTCTAGAAACATCCCCCAGGCTGTGGCTAAGCCATGCCTCCGCAATATCCTTTCTTCCAGGAGTGCTAGTTCTGCAAGGTTCGCAGGAGAGCTTCTGTGAAGTTTGGAAGGAAGGAGAAGAGGTACTGGCGGAATTAAAGCTGTGAGGACGGGGCGTGAGTCGTGCTTGGGTAGCTCAGTTGGTAGAGCACCTGCCCGCGAAAGGCAAAGTTCCCGAGTTCGAGTCTCGATCTGCCAGGAAGTATCATATCAGCGCACACTCCGCTGTAGAGTGAAAATTTCTTTCTATCATGGAAATAAACAAACCCAACCGAAAGATACAAGATCAGCTACGATCGACCAAGAGTGCTCAGCAACCCTGAAAAAAGCTGGGATTAATAGAGTTTCTTGTAGTTCTGGGGAGATGTAAACGGGTCAAATAATGACTGCAGGGGAGCAATAATTGCAGAAGAGGGGAGATTGATGATCAGCTGTTGCAGGACATGCTTTGCAGCCAGTAGACCATTACGTTCATTTTATAGGACTCAAGTACTGGCAGCCACAGTCGAACACCGTAAAAACTTATTCAGGGAGGCCATAAATGTTGTAAAAACCCTGGAATTTCAGTAGGAAGGAGAACTGCATGAAGTTGAATGACATCTGGGTGCTGGTTGTGACGAAAATGTTTACCAGTTTTCCACTAAGGGGTGACAGCAAAAGCGGACGACGGCAGTCGACAAAGGCAAATTGGACTAGCGCATTCAAAACACGTGGCTTGACGCCACTTCAAGGAAGCGGAACATTGCTATAGTGTGCAGCAAGTCAGGGTGTGAATCGGACATCCAAAGTAGCTACGATCCCCCTGAAATAGATCTTCCGAAGATGGGGACGAAACGGTGGGTTTTATGGCGAAATCCATTCTACCACTTCGCAAAAGCCCGGAACATTTTATTAACTGCGACATTTCCGGCCGTAAATGTTTACATTTTACTATTCGACGTACGTTTTGTTAATCATAATGAAGTTTGCTTAATATATGATGGACAAAATATAGTATGATATTCTGATTTACTTTCATCTGTAAAAAACTTTTAATTGAGGTCAGTGAATAGCCGATTTGCTAATAAATACATATCTGCCGTGAATGGAAATAAGACCATACTCTCTTTTAATTTTTTTTTTTTTTTGTTTTGGGAGAAACAAACAGAGAACGTCAACTAAAAATTTGCGTGCTAATTAACAGTGGCATTCACGTAAACTATCACTGTACTTTGTCATGTAAACCTGCAGTATATAGTTGTATGTTTTGTGTTTCTTTACGACATATTCTTGAACACCGTAAGAGAAAATTTTTCATTAAAGTAAAATATGTTTAGGAGATAAAGCCTTATTTTCGTCTCTTCGCGGCCATTAAAAATAGTCTTAGGGCCTGGTAGTTTAACGCTAGGTGCTACCTGATCGTTCTATGTTTCTTCTTTACTGTTTTCTTTCACACTGAAACTACAAGTCGCCATAAATTTCCAAGCAAAGTTTATTTATTGCTGCCTGGGAATGTGTGAGGGGTCTATATACTCGCAAGTCGATATAGTTGACATTCTTTGTGACGTTTGGTCGAAAACCTATCCATCTGCTTCGTCAAATTTTGTTAATGCAACTAACTCTAGTTTAGTTGAATCCAGGATTGCAGGGAAATCGCTGCCCACTGACAAAGATAGTTGTTAATCAGCACAAGGTCTTGAAATAAGTGAAGCCATTGCTAGACGGGCAGTGGAATTCAGGTGATATGCATGACAGCATTTTTAGGACGTACTTCCTCATTTACTTTCAGTATAATTACTCGCGCCGCGTTCTATTCGTTAAAGTTTTCAGTGTGGTACGATTAACACCGTATCGTGGCATGCAGAAAATTGCTAAAATCTGGCGAATTTAAAAGTGAAGTAAGTAAAGTTTCGGTATAAACCATATAGTTTGTGATGCGTCAGCACAAACTGTTATCAATTGACCCTATTATTGTTCACTTCCATTAAGAGAAATGAAATGAATATGTATATCGTCAACTTCTTGGAGTGTAGAGAGACTATGTCATCGTGATCACACAGCTGGCCGTCGTGCTATAAACTATAGGACTTAACAATGCCTACTACACTGCTGCGGCATGAAGTACTATTAATTGTGTAATGTTGTCGGCGATGGGAAAATAATTCAATAAGTGCCGATTGTCATCCACCTTCAATCTATCTCTCGGCCTCACACAACCCCCACCAATAGCGTCAGGCTACAGTGAACTTATTGGTACTACACATATTTTTGAGTATTTGCTCTTCTCTTATTGATGTAAGACAATCACGAGAAAACGTCTGTGACAGAAATATTTGAAATGTTTCATCTGATCTGTATATTTTGATCATCAGAGGATCACGTAAGGGCCAGTCACTTTCCTCTGAAATCACTGTCAGTATCTCGTATACGTTTCTTCTCACATTTCGCAAAGTTCATTCCCCTTCTGTCCATTATACACTCCTGGAAATTGTAATAAGAACACCGTGAATTCATTGTCCCAGGAAGGGGAAACTTTAACACATTCCTGGGGTCAGATACATCACATGATCACACTGACAGAACCACAGGCACATAGACACAGGCAACAGAGCATGCACAATGTCGGCACTAGTACAGTGTATATCCACCTTTCGCAGCAATGCAGGCTGCTTTTCTCCCATGGAGACGATCGTAGAGATGCTGGATGTAGTCCTGTGGAACGGCTTGCCATGCCATTTCCACCTGGCGCCTCAGTTGGACCAGCGTTCGTGCTGGACGTGCAGACCGCGTGAGACGACGCTTCATCCAGTCCCAAATATGCTCAATGGGGGACAGATCCGGAGATCTTGCTGGCCAGGGTAGTTGACTTACACCCTCTAGAGCACGTTGGGTGGCACAGGATACATGCGGACGTGCATTGTCCTGTTGGAACAGCAAGTTCCCTTGCCGGTCTAGGAATGGTAGAACGATGGGTTCGATGACGGTTTGGATGTACCGTGCACTATTCAGTGTCCCCTCGACGATCACCAGTGGTGTACGGCCAGCGTAGGAGATCGCTCCCCACACCATGATGCCGGGTGTTGGCCCTGTGTGCCTCGGTCGTATGCAGTCCTGATTGTGGCGCTCACCTGCACGGCGCCAAACACGCATACGACCATCATTGGCACCAAGGCAGAAGCGACTCTCATCCCTGAACACGACACGTCTCCATTCGTCCCTCCATTCACGCCTGTCGCGACACCACCGGAGGCGGGCTGCACGATGTTGGGGCGTGAGCGGAAGACGGCCTAACGGTGTGCGGGACCGTAGCCCAGCTTCATGGAGACGGTTGCGAATGGTCCTCGCCGATACCCCAGGAGCAACAGTGTCCCTGATTTGCTGGGAAGTGGCGGTGCGGTCCCCTACGGCACTGCGTAGGATCCTACGGTCTTGGCGTGCATCCGTGCGTCGCTGCGGTCCGGTCTCAGGTCGACGGGCACGTGCACCTTCCGCCGACCACTGGCGACAACATCGATGTACTGTGGAGACCTCACGCCCCACGTGTTGAGCAATTCGGCGGTACGTCCACCCGGCCTCCCGCATGCCCACTATACGCCCTCGCTCAAAGTCCGTCAACTGCACATACGGTTCACGTCCACGCTGTCGCGGCATGCTGCCAGTGTTAAAGACTGCCACGGCAAACTGGCTGACACTGACGGCGGAGGTGCACAAATGCTGCGCAGCTAGCGCCATTCGATGGCCAACACTGCGGTTCCTGGTGTGTCCGCTGTGCCGTGCGTGTGATCATTGCTTGTACAGCCCTCTCGCAGTGTCCGGAGCAGGTATGGTGGGTCTGACACACCGGTGTCAATGTATTCTTTTTTCCATTTCCAGGAGTGTATTTCTCTTGATTCCAACAGTGACCTGGAAATGTTTGACAGCCACACTTTTTGATCTGAAAGTCATACTATAGTAAATATCCGTGCCTTGTATTCCCATTTATTCCAACGTCCCTTTCTGCGTCTTAGATCCAGCTTTCATTAGTTCTCTTGTTTGCAAGAAACCTTATACATGTTGTGTTAACCGACAGTTACGCGAAGAACTTTCCCCTTTTCCCGTGGTTATGTCTGTAGTCGTCACCTTTTTGGTATAAATTTGTTGCTATGCTCGTTTCTGTAGTGGACTTCTTCCTTTCTTCAACGCCCCAATAACATCTTGAGACCGTAAGTCCTAGCCTCCTAAATAATCCTGTTTCCACAAAGTTTGATATTCTGCTGTGTCTAGGACCACTGCCAGTTAATGTCTTGAGGTTTTATTTTTTTATTTTTGAAAGAATACTGTCGTTGGCTCTTCCCAATTTGAGACCATATGCTCCATTAATCTTGTTTATTGTAGCACCCAATGCTTCCCTTGCAATAAACCAGTTTCTCTCAGTTCTCCAAGGTTTGCAAGTCACTATGTTGTTATTGTGGTCTTCAGTCCTGCGACTGGTTTGATGCAGCTCTCCATGCTACTCTATCATGTGCAAGCTTCTTCATCTCCCTGTACTTACTGCAACCTACATCTTTCTGAATCTGCTTAGTGCATTCATCTCTTGGTCTCCCTCTACGATTTTTAACTTCCACGCTGCCCTACAATGCTAAATTGGTGATCCCTTGAAGCCTCAGAACATGTCCCACCAACAGATCCCTCCTTCCTGTCAAGTTGTGCCACAAACTCCTCCCCAAGTGTATTTAGTACCTCAATATTAGTTACGTGATCTACCCACCTAATCTTCAGCATTCTTCTGTAGCACCACATTTCGACAGCTTCGATTCTCTTACTGTCCAAACTATTTATCGTCCATGTTTCACTTCCATACATGGCTACACTCCCTACAAATACTTTCAGAAACGACTTCATGACACTTAAATCTATACTCGATGTTAACAAATTTCTTCAGAAACGCTCTCCTTGCCATTTCCAGTCTACATTTTATATCCTCCCTACTTCGGCCATCATCAGTTATTTTGCTCCCCAAATAGCAAAACTCCTTTACTACTTTAAGTGTCTCATTTCCTAATCTAATTCCCTCAGCATCACCGAGCTGTTAGCTCGCGTACAGAAAGTCTTTTACAAATTGTTTCGGCCCCGAAAAGGGCCTTTTGTAACTAGGACATTGCTTACTTAAGACAGGTGCTCGAACTGGCGACCTTTCGACGCGACACAAGCTTGATAACGTCGAACGGTGTTTTGCCGAACTCTTTAAAAGATTCTTGGCGTTGCTCTGATGTGATTGGCGCCATGTTTGAAATTCATTAATTCCTCTTCGTTTCTAGGTGGTTCGCGTCTGGGTGGGTGAACTAGAACGTTGAAGAATCCCCACAGGATAAAGTCCAGTGGGTGAGGTGATCATGGGGCCCCATTGCCTATGAGCACACCTGCCAATTACCAGGCTATCGAAGAGTTCATGTAAACATCCGCGCACAGCACGACTGTTATATGAGTGCACCCCACCAGGCTGCAACCACATGTGTAGCCTTATGTCCAGGGGAACATCTTCTAGCAGGCTGGGCACAGTGTATCGCAAAAAGTGAACGTAATTTGCACCAGTAAACCGGGGAGGTAGACGGTCACCCACAAAGCCTGTCCAGATGTTGAACGAACATCGTTCCTGGTGTCTGTGGACTTACGTGACGTGAGGATATCCTATTGCCCGGTAATGAACGTTTCGAGTGTTGTAAAGGCCATTCCGATGTAAGGTTCACTCGTCAGAGAAGTGGGGTTCTCGTGCAACACGTCACAAAAACCACCGCCAAAACACTCATCTGTATTCATAGTTCGCCACAGTGTTTAGGTCTTGGACAAAGTGTAAACTAAATAAATGCTGGCCACCATCCCTAGAAACCTCCCAGACTAACCGATGAGTGACTCCAACGTCGTGCTCAACAACTCGGGTACTTGTCATAGGTGGTTCCTAGAAGCGCTCGAGAACTGTCTCTTCAAATGCATTATCCCCTCGTGTTCGACATCCCCCAGCATCACCATGATATCCCGCTAACCAGTCTGTTTCGCCAAGTCGCTGATGAATTGCTGTAAACGTTTCTGGTTGTGGGTGATGTCTTGCTGGTTACCGTTCATGCGCATTACCGTCGACTTGTCCGTATCTCGTTGTTCTACAAACGAATACTGTGACGCCATGCTTATTGTATCACTAAATCGCAGGTGACGTGTGTGTGTGCTCCGAAGCGAAGCTTACGTGCGAATGCCTCTGACGTGAGGTAGAGACAAACAGCCAGACCTACTCGACAAGTATGTATATCACGCTGGGGCAGTGACGGGGCGAGGGACGTTTGTGCGTGTGAACTGATAACCATAGCGTTGCCCGTCAACTGACCGACGGCAACAGGGCAATCCCACTGCCAATCGGAGCGTGTGGCGCAATATTTCATTAGTTTAAAAACGGTGCGTTGTCGACCTATACAACATTGGTAACTTTGGTTCCTGCTGACATCGCATATACGAAAACGTGACATAATGGATTTCTACAAATCATGTACATAAAATAACATAGAAATAGGAAATAAGATTTTCAATTATTACGAAATTACTTTATTGTTTTAGATTTTTACCTGAGAGTGAAATATTTCGCTTTTCAGTACTCACTCATGTAATTACAATTGTAGGCACCAATCTGAGCGTCCGTGTGAACCACTTTCACAAAAACATTTATGGGGCTCCGGAAAGGCTCAAAATCATGAAAAGTTCAATTTTTACTTTTTTGCGTTTTCTGAATCTGCAGACTATTACCTTTTAATAGATATATAATTTATTCAATTCCGAACACTACAACTATTTTTAAATTTTTTTTTAAATGTGTTATACATGGGCGTGACCCACTGTGGCGCTGTTAAACTGCTGTCCAATGGTGTTATTATTAACGTCCGTGTTCATCAGGTACATTTTAGTGATGTGAGATAAAGTATGTGTTGTGGCTAACCTGTGATGGTTCAATATATATCGCTGGTGTGATTGTCGATTGTTTCTTGTTTATTTACTCTGTCGTTATCTCGAAAATATTCGTAATTAATTCTGTTTCTTGAGTCTCTGTTTTGTTGAAGTATAATAATGAGTAAAAGTAAAGTTATTAGAAATCCTCTGAAGGCTTTTAAGAAAGGGAGAAATGTTAGAAAGCCAAAGGTATGTGTTATTACTGTAAACAATAAAGACGATAACCAACTGAGTGAACCTAACCTCTCAAGTACACCTGCCCATAGCAGTCAAAGTGGGAAAGAAAATACTTCACAGAAGAAGCTTGTTTCAATGAGTGAAAACTATGAATGTTTTATGGGCGAATCGGATGTGAATGAAATATTTGATATGTCGGTTCTCAAAGGAATTTTTTCAAACTGTGTAAAATGTATTCATTGTAGTGAAGTTGGTCTGGAACTATCCATAATAAAGCACGTAGGACTTGCTAGTGAAATACAACTGAAATGTGATAAGTGTTCATACATTATCACCTTTTGGAACAGTGTTGCAGTAACTGCAACTGAAGAAAATGGCAGCAAAATCTACGAACACAACAACGAGTGATGCTTGCTTTAGACAAGGAACGCCTTCGGGCTGCAGACAGGGCTGTAAAGAGTCTAGAAATACAAGCAAGAGTAAACAGGAAGAGGAACAAGAGGAAGCTGGAGGAGGAGTTTGCAGAGGATGAAGATAATCCATCCTATGGACCTGGAATACACTAAAAAGTTAATCCAATCTTTGTCGCTCGATTCCCAAAACTTTTATTTTCTCGTACTAATTACATGTTTTCTAAGGATCTTCCAAACATATTTGTTTCAAACTTTCAGTAAATGTTACACAGTACCTTCTGCATAATTTAACACAGCCTTTTTCCAAAAAACTGTATATTTTTGAATATATAAATAAAAAATTGCAAAAAAATGTTGTGAATTTTCATTACAATTGAAAAAAAATCATCTTTAATAACTGAACTAAAATTTTGTAAAATCCCTGTGTTAAGTTGTAGCCCATATTCCAATAAATAATCTGTAAAAAGTTCAACTTCCTACCTCAAATACTTTGTGAGGAAAGATGTAATTTATAAGCGTTATTTTAATATTGCAAGTATATGGCGTTCCGGAGCCGCTTAAGGTAGACGTTGGGAAGAGGTTGGGAAGTCACTATGGCGTTCTGCAGGATACTCTGTTACAAAAGAGAAAGGGGAGGATTCACTGTACACCCTGTCCTTCTCGCTTCCTTCTCCAATACACCTTGTAGGCTGTCTTTCATGAAGTCTCCATGTCCCTGAGAAACAGTTAACAAATGGTTCAAATGGCTCTGAGCACTATGGGACTTAACTTCTGAGGTCATCGGTCCGCTAGTACTTAGAACTACTTAAACCTAACTAACCTAAGGACATCACACACATCCATGCCCGAGCCAGGATTCTAACCTGCGACCGTAGCGGTCGCCCATCTCCTGACTGTAGCGCCTAGAACCACTCGACCACTCCGGCCGGCAAGCAAATAACAGTCTAAGCTTCTGTTCTCTACTGACGTCCAATGCAGAACAAAATACAATCTATATCCTATTTTACTTTTATAATTTAAACAAATAATTACAACCGAGTGAGGTGGCGCAGTGGTTAGCACACTGGACTCGCATTCGGGAGGACGATGGTTCAATCCCGTCTCCGGCCATCCTGATTTAGGTTTTCCGTGATTTCCCTAAATCGCTTCAGGCAAATGCCGGTATGGTTCCTTTGAAAGGGCACGGCCGATTTCCTTACCCATCCTTCCCTCACCCGAGCTTGCGCTCCGTCTCTAATGACCTCGTTGTCGACGGGACGTTAAATACTAACCACCACCACCACCAGAAATAATTACAATTTACCAGAAAGATTTTTTTCTTTATAAATTTAATTATTTTGAAAACTAGTGTTAGCTTTTTCACAATGCTTATTGGCAATATGTTAATTCATAAAACCGGGACATTTTACATCATTATTAAGCCTGAATCACGAAATTCGCAATTCTTTTACAACCATAGCGATTGTTCTCTGAAACTCAATATAGTTTTTTAAATAGTGACAATTTGGGCGATTTACGTTGCTTTAGTTATAAAATCTAGAAACCTTTGTTAAGTTCCATCTTCCTATGGCACAATTATCATACGGATTAGTATGCTAAAGAAGTCATTTGATCGACAGTAGCTACTCTGCTTTGTCGCAAACATAATTAGAGAGCTGTTTTTATTAACACACACCAGTACTCTTCATTCGGCATTTCTTAACACATTCGTTTACCTGTATTGTTGTCTGTATGTGTTAATATTCACGTGTTAATTGATAATCTACCTTAAGCAAGATTACGCTTTTGTCAACGTTTTACGAGACATGAGAGAATTACTGATCAATTTTCCACCATTTTACCATATACATCAGCTTACTGTTTTGCCCTATTTTCGTTTATGCATATATTTGACTCATCTTTCTCCCTTATATCTTCGTCAGCCTACTGACACCATTATTTACACAGCCGGCCGGTGTGGCCGGGCGGTTCTAGGCGCTTCAGTCTGGAACCGCGCGACCGCTACAGTCGCAGGTTCGAATCCTGCCTCGGGCATGGATGTGTGTGATGACCTTAAGTTAGTTAGGTTTATGTAGTTCTACGTCTAGGGAAATGGAAATGAGCGTTTGGCGTCATTGGCCGGGAGGCCCCTCGCGGGGCAGGTCCGGCCGCCATATCGCAGGTCTTATTACATTCGGCGCCACATTGGGCGACCTGCATGCCGGATGGGGATGAAATGATGATGAACACAACACAACACCCAGTCCCTGAGCGGAGAAAATCTCCGACCCAGCCGGGAATCGAACCCGGGCCCAGAGGACGGCAATCCGTCACGCTGACCACTCAGCTACTGGGGCGGACTACGTCTAGGGGACTGATGGCCTTAGATGTTTAGTCCCATAGTGCTCAGACCGATTTGAACCATTTGAACCCACTATTTACATGTATTTCTGGTGTGATACTCACACCACTTCCACACATCTCCTATAATAAATATGAAAACGCTTCTGTTTAACTTTCCTGGAAACATATAATTAAAAATTTTTTTGAAAACATTATCACCGATCTTATAATAATATGATAATTAGAAAAAAGTCTTGATTGCAAATTTTTTACAATAGGAATGACTGGTTTCGGTCCTTAATGATCATATTCAGTCTCCAGAACGGCAGGTGGACTTTCATGGAGGAGGCTGCGCCGATCCACGACGCTGAACTGCAGTCATGGATCGAAACCGGTCACTCCGATTAAAAGAAATTTGCGATCAAGGCTGTTTTTTTTTCTTTTTTTAAATTACCATGTAGTTACTCTCCTTACCTTCAGAAAACATTACCCCCAGCATGAAAATTATTAATTTTGGCATAGTTAATTGTTTCAGATTTTAGAAGCTTCAGCTTCAATTACATCTGGTAACACTGAACTTGTTGTTTAATTTAATGGTAGTAACAGTCACGGTAAGTCCTATGCTAAAAATGTTCGCATCTAAAGTACATCTATTTCCTCGAAGTATTTATATTTTACTGTTGCTAATCCTTTCTGTACATCTCATTCACTATTTACTTACTTAAGCAATTATTTTTCTATAATTGGTGTTTAAAAGTTATCCACTGTTATTTTAACATTTAGAATTTACTACTGCAAACTACCTCTCGTATTCTCGTATAAGTCATCATTCAGGTATAGTCACTTTCGGGAATCATTCTTACTTACTCGGAAGACATTACAAACTAAAGGCATGAGTACAGCATTTTCTCACATATAGAGCTCTGAGATGGACTGGAAAATAAACCATCTCTGAAAATATGTTATGGGGTTCCTGATTAAACGTAAGTTAAAAAGGAGCAAAGCTTGTTGCTTCATGTTTAAGTCTGCTCAGGATTTCTTCAAAGTTTTTTATATGGTTGGCCCAAGTCGAATGCTTCCTGGCCCAGTAAGTTCTATACAACGTGTTTAGAACACGTTTAACGCTCTCGCTCAAATTTCGCTGTAGGAAATAAGCCTAGATCCTTATAAGGCGAATTCCGGCCTTTTCTAGACATGTTTCAAATTTTCCCGATACAAATGACACATCATTATCCAATAAGAGACTTTTAGGCGTGCCATTCTGTACAAAATAGTTATTTTCTGTCACGTCTACCAGCGTTTTCGCGTTAGCCCTTTTTATTGGATATAGTCTTATATACTTGCCTAAACTCTCGATTACCACAAAAACATGGGTACATCATTCTTTAAATGTCGGGAGCGGGCCATAAAGACCAGCTGCAGACAATTCAGGGAGTTCACTCGGTTTTACATTGTGAATATCTCCGTGCACTATACTATTAATTGCATGTGCCTTCTGACAAACAACGCGGGATTCTAGCCTTCTTGCTACTCTACGATGCATATTGTCGAAAATGACTTTCGCACATCATTTAGTAATGCATTTCCTGGCCCCATAATGGCTATATCATTGATGCACGTAACCTATCAGCAGATCTATATGTAGCGATGTAAATCATATTTTGTATGCTACGAATCTTTCTTCTTTGAAATAGAATTCCGATATATGAGCAATAGTGGTGCGCTACTTTTGGATAATTAGGAATTCCTAAATGGCTTCTGACTAATATCAACGAGTGATCATAATTTTTCTACCTTCGTAAGTCTTTACTTTGAACTCATTTGTGGCCAACATGCTCATTTCATTTCTATCTGGTAACGGAATTAGGATTCGCTGCATAACTTAATAGCCTATATGATAGCAGATTGTTCTTCCCTTGTGTGTATTTAATCACAAGATCGAACTGCTGAAGGTGCGTAACCCATATGGTTAGTCTTGGGTGTCTCAGTTTCCAAGTTTTTAAGTACGTAAGTGCCTTGTGATCACTATAGAATATCACCTTGCGCCCTAACAAATAATGCTCAAACTTTTACGTACTAAACACGATAGCCAGTACCTTTAATTCTGAAATTCCATAATTTCCCTCAGCAGGTTGCAGTGAAAGACTCGCTAATATTTAATGCCTTCAATTTCTCGTAGAAACGCCGATTCTGACAATAATATTACACCGATCTGGTTGAGACATGTAACTTTCGATTCTGACATACATTTGCACATTCTGAACAATTCTTAGCTTTCTAGCTGCGTTATTTAGTTCCATTTATTTTCTTCTTGTTCATCTGATCATTCTGAGATCGCACAATTTTAACGTTATTATGGTGAAGCATATACAGACAAATTTTGGAAACGTTATTTCATGTTTTAATTTCGCTCTTAGATTATGGCGCTATACTTTGTATGCTACGCACAGGGGCGTTATCATGACGTAGCGTTAGTAGCATTAAACTGGGTTAAGTCTCCTTCCACTCGCTCGCCTCTGTATCTCTTAAATGAAACAGCGCTTATTTTGCGACACATTCTCGCTAGAGATCTGTAAAAATGCTTTAGCAGCCTGTCTCTAACGACAAATGGTTTGATTAATTATGTCTTCAATAAATGAATTCGATCAGTATCACAATATTGTCTATTAAATCCACTGCATTCCCTGCCCAACTCATGTCCTCCAACATTTGGACCAGTGTTTGTCCATTGCACAACAGGCCATCTTTGAGTCAACTAAAATGAGCAGGAATTGCTCGGTTCTTTGCTATGTTTCCTCGATTACGGACTTCAGATTCAAAATTGTTCCACGCACGATATTTCATTTTGTGAATCCACCCTGATACCGAACTTCATGCTTACTAACGCCGTTCTGCAATGACATTAGGATTACAGGTCCTGGTAGTAACGGCATTGTTCATATTCGCCGGTTTCCGACTTTCTTTGTCTGCTATACGGTTTGTTAGTCAGAGCGACTACCCTTCGCGAAGCCGCTCTTATCCTCATATTTTCCTTATGGTATGTGTTCGATGTACACTTTCACGTTAGTGTAGTTCAAGATTTGTCTGGTGTTCTTCTCTATAAGGTCTATTATTCTTTTCTAGATATTTATTGTACTTTTACCATCTTCTTAAATTTGGTATTTTGATCTATGGAGTTGGTTCTTTCTGATTTTAGTTGAACGTCCCTCATGTTGCTTCACGACTTAAGAGCTATTCAATGTACTTGGCCAAAATCGCTTTTCCATTTCAACGTACACTAATCGTCCTTCCTCGCCTTAAACCTAAGATTTAGGGAGTCCTATATACCAAGTCTCGAATGTTCTATACAAATAATGTGTATTTTTCTTCAACTACTCGGATGTTCTTTAGATTTACTTATGAAATGAAATGATCGTGTGGCATTGTTGGCTGGGTCTCTCCATCCGGAGAAGTTCGGCCACCTGGTTGCAAATCTTATTTTAGGCGACGCCACACCGGGCGATTCGCGTGTCGGTGATGATGATGAAAGGCTGATGACGGCAACACAACACGCAGTCCACGAGCGGAGAAAATCTCCATCCCGGCCGGAATTCGTACCCGGGCTCACTGTGTGGTAGCCAAATACGTTGTCGCTCAGCTAAGAAGGCGTGGAGAGCTACTTCTGTTAACTATGAACACGAACCCATCTGTTATCTCCGACGCTCTTTGATTACATTTTCCCCTACTGTGAGCCACCGGATGTGTTTGTTCCTTTTGTCCAGATGAAGCGATACTTTGCACTGTCAATCATTGTATCATTTGACTCATTAAATACACATATTTGATAGACATTAATTATGATATAGCTAGTATTTGTTGTCATATTGTTGTTGCCAATGAATTCATCAGAAGACACTATAATAATAGCTCGCAGCTGAAACGTTGTCTAGGAAACTCGTAGTAGCATTACACGACAAATTAAAAATCAGTGTACTAAATATGACTCAAAATTAACCAGTAAGATACACAATACATGATAGCCCTAGAAACGTAATGCGCACTTGAATAACTAGAGACACTGTAAGTATAACTAAAAATGAACATCGCAACAGACGGAGAGTATTTTCCTCGCCTACGCAAGGCGAACCCAAACTCATGCGCTCGGACACCACTTTGCAATTCCTCGTATGCTAACAGTATAAAAATGTCTATACCATAACTTCCTTCCCTGCATGTTTTCGACAGAAAATCAACGTCGACAAACGTCTACCTACGACCACAGTAATGACAGAAATGGTTCAAATGAGCACTATGGACTTAACTTCTAAGGTCATCAGTCCCCTAGAACTTAGAACTACTTAAACCTAACTAACCTAAGGACATCACACACATTCACGCCCGAGGCAGGATTCGAACCTGCGACCGTAGCGGTCACACGGTTCCAGACTGTAGCGCCTAGAACCGCACGGCCACACCGGCCGGCGGTAATGACAGGTGCAAGTACCACCATTTTGTACTGAACATGCAGATGTTGCACAGTTAGTTTATTGGATAGGGTCTGGCGTAGCACTATAAGAATTCGACAGTTTCTCAGGGTCTTGACGCACTTTTAAAATTTTTTTGTAATTTTAGACTGCGTGATATATCTTGCTTCTGAATCGTTATACAACAATTACTGTAAGTCTTATACAAAACACAATCAGTTATTTAATAGTGACACCGAAAATAGAGTACAATCGTCTGCATTATATCACTTTCAAAGAAGTACTCTGCTTTTAAACGTTTACTCTGTTCTCTACCATTCACTACACTCCTCCATGCTTTCCAGACGATCAACATGCTGTCACTAATAACGTATTTGATATATTGCAACTGGCCGCTCTCACGTAGTGTACTGGTTAACATTTCAACACTGAGATATAATTTGTAGTTGTTTCTGTCGTATGACAAGGTAATTACTTATGACTGTTATGTTCAACTTTAAAACTGTATTTACTGTCGTTATAATTATTGTTATGTAGGAAAAACTGGAAGATCTTTCCGTATCAGGTACAAATAACATTAACTGCGAAAAAGAGATACTAATGTAAATAATTCCACTTTTGTTGATCATATATTAATCTCCGGTCACAGACCGAAACGTGCCGAAGAAACTTCCAATTTACATACAGAAAAGAAAGGTCACAGGTTCGACGTACTCGAGGAGCTGGAGGTTTTCAAGCATATTTCTAAGAATGATGGCCTCATCCTCAACGAAGAGTTGCAATTACGTAACATTTTTTTTCAGTGGCATTAATCCACTGCTCGCAAAATTTTGATTTCTTTAATTTTTACTATGTTTTCCTGCCTCTGGTTCACAAAATCTTTTTCTTCGAATTTAGTTTAGATACGTACTACTAAAGTTCGCTTCACGCAGATGTTTTTGGACCGTGCAGCTGCTTGTGTAAATACTCCACAATATTCTGTACTTTACTTAATAGCTATTTATGTAAAGCCTAATAGATGGCTCTCAGTTGTACTGCATTTACTTGGCTACTTTGTACTTTCAAAAATTCATAAAGTTATCATCCTTTGAAGTTTTGTTTTTATAATTAACTGCTCAATTAAATTATTTCTGTTGTAATGTTTCAAACTGGCATATAACGCTGTCCGTGCACGATAGGGGGCGCTACTGGTATTCTGTTTTCGTGACAGCAATATGAGCCTCTGGGGTGATCAGTCTCATGCTGTTCACTACATGAAATACGCTCCTAACGCTGGAACATTTTCAATTTATATTTTTGACTTGAGCAAGTCAGCTCGTAATTTTGAGTACTGCTTGCTCGCAATGTAACTTTATGTAAGTAACCTTTATGTTACGACATTTTCATCGTTGTTAATGTTTCTGTTCAAACTTATTTTCCTTTGTATTTTATAGGGTTGCTAAAATTTCATTCTGATGAAGACATCCTTAGAGGTATCGATACCCAGGTCAATGTATTAAAAATTAGTTGCAGCAGGTTGGCTGTGGTATTCCTCCATTGAAACTTATACACGGTTGCAAATGTTGAAAATATCGTTTCAGTTGTCAAGTCCTTTTTATTTAGAACGCGCCCTTTTTCGGGCTCTTACATGCCCATCATCAGGTGTTATACCTTTGTGCTGCGATGGACGAGTGCAGGACGTGGTGTATCCCCAGCAAGCACAGAGCATGGACTCTGCACTTGCTGGTGTAACATTGCATCCTGCATTCGTCCACCGTAGCGCTCGGAGTCACAGCAAAAAGTTGTAACACCTGATGATGGACATATAATTGCCCGAAAAAGGCAGAGTTGCAAATAAAAGTAACCTTATAACAGAAGTGGTAGTTTCAACTTCTGCTATAATGCTCAGCGGCGGATATTCCTCCTTCAGGGTTGTTTGTTATATGCCGGTGCAGAGAGACAACCAAGTTCATAACTGTTGAAAACCGTTAAAACTAGGAAAGGAGAAACAAAAAATTACACTCTAAGGCCGTCGGCACATGGGACGACTTAATTACCGTTCACATCGATCTCTACAAATTTTTTAATGTCGCTTCTTGCTATTTCACATTCAGGAGCCATTTTTCCACGTGAAAGACGAAATACGTTCATTTCCGCAACGTGCCACGTAAAGTAGATCCAGCAGGAATAAAGAACGCTCCCTACCTCACAAGCAGAAATCAAGAGGCCATGCTCTATTTGTCATTGTGCTATATTCAGTAGAATCCCATATTCGTCGCGTTTTATGTTATAAATATTGTTTTTTCTAAGCTACAGCATATTCAATGTCTCAGAACGAATCGTCAGAGCATTTCTGTATTTATTTTTGCATTGTAACTATAGTGTTAAGAGGGAAAGGGAACGTTTAAAGCAACAATACATTGGAGATTCATGGAAACATGTCGTTCTGGTAAGGATTTGTTGTAATTAAATGTCAATAGCCTTTAGAAGTCAATAACATAAAATACGATGGCGGTGATGGCAGAGTTTCGAGATAGCCCAATTGTTTAGAGTGCATCGATACGGAACTGAGAGCAGGTCAGGAGAAGATTCGCGTTGTGCTATACTTTTTTTTTATCTCCGCGTTTTCAAAAAAGGCTGCGGTTCTTTCGTATAAAATTAATAGAAGTATTTCCGCGATATTTGGCGTTATGAAAATATAAGTTCGCCCTTGTCAGGAGTGACTTTTTTCAATCTAGCGAAATTTTATAAACTGATGTCCTTACTGAGTGGATATGTATCTCTCATTTTTGTCTGATTACGTTTTCACTGATACTGAAGACTTTATTTACCTACACCGTAGACAGAACAACATAACTAAGAGGAAATGTACATTTTAATAGAGCTAAGGTAGGAATTCTATGTGCGTCCATTTTCATAAACAAAGTCCATACTCCATCGTTAGCGAGCAAATTAAAGTCGCCTACTGCCACTGGAGAGCGCTGTGGGTGCAAAATCCCGTTAACCAGATCATGCCTTGTGCCATTGGCGCTGTGTATCGTTATGGATATCGTGTCTGTATCTACGTCAACATTAGCTACCTCGCCCTATGTGCCGCCTTATCATACTGCTACCATGACCTCATTGGCTACATAGGCTTGAATGAAGGTACTTTTTGTAAATACCATCACAGTGTTGCCTTATCGCCATTATTTGACTTCTGTCTTGAGCTGAAAATTCGCAAGGCACGAAATTGAGTTAAAGACATTTTCTTTACCTTTAGGGTGCAAAGAATAGAGCTGAAACGTCCTAGTTTATGAATTTGGGTTCAACCTGTTTTTCTTTAAAATCAGGTGAATCTTGATGGAAACCTACACTTATTCGACCCTTAGATGGCTTTGAATTTATACCAACGAAACGTATGAACTAAGAATTGAACATGTTTCTATATACCCTCTGCATTGTTGTGGGTGCATTGCTACGACAGTTCTCACAAATTTCAACAAGTATACACAACAACGCACGGTTAGGGAAAGGCCCCACGTAACTGCTGTTTTGGTGACAGCAAGAAAAGGCCCCATGTAACTGCGGTTTTAGCGACAGCAGTCAGCCACCACTCGTCCTTTTGCAAGCTCAGCGAGCGAACGGCTGCAATCGCCTCGATGAGGGCGGCCCTGCAGCCCAGCCCAGCCGCCATCACCGCACCGTGGCGCGGCACGGATTACTCGATGCAATTACCGCCTCCCTTGCAATTAGGGCGACCAGGCTTCTCTGGCGCAAACACACGCAGACCGAGCGACAACACGGGCTGCTTACACACGGTGCTGTGTTGGCAGAGGCGGACCTACCGTGAAACTGGGTGCGTTTTTCAAGCGCCTACTACTGTGTGGGTCACGACGCCTGTAACAGAGAATACCAAATTCAGTCAGGTTCATATACAAACCCTTCAGAGACCAGGCACACTGTATTAGGGCAACATATTGACCTTCTTAGAAAAAGATAATTTTTAATTATGCTGAAACCTGGTAGTCAAGGGAAGGCAGGATTCGGTGACGATTGTGGACGGGGCCATAATCAGTTACTATTAGTTGAGTTTTATAGTTACACACAATTTATTTTAAACCATTGATTCCAGACTCAACAATAAATAAAAATGAGACACGTTATTAATGAAGGAACAAACAACTGTGTAAATAATGGTGTTTCCAGTGGTTTACAATTTAGCAAATCGACATTAAATACAGGTACAACAGATAATGTTTTAAAGGCAAGCAACTGTGATCTGGGCAGAAGGCCTTACACGCCATAAACGGCAATAAATTAATAATTGTTTAAAACTCGCTGCAACTTACAAATTACAGGTATATAAATATGAAAGGCAAGTCGCCACAAACACAGCAGAAGGCATCAGACGCCAGGTATAGCAGTAAATAACGTTTAAAGTGCTTACTGAGTAACTACAAATGCCTAATTAGAATTTTAGGGCAAATGACCACAATCACGGCCGAAGGCCTTACACGCAAGGAACGGCAATAATACAAAACATTTAGAAGCCTACTGTAAAACAGCAAATACAATACCAAAGGTTAATTAAAAAACAAGCAACTGATGACCAAATGGGTGAAATAAGATGATGGCAAACTTCGTAACACAACCCATAACATCCACTGAATTCTACATTGCTAGATTTATTCCAGAAGGCGACCAGAAAACTATAAATATGTAACCTTTAATGTAGGCATTACAAGGTATTGTAATAAATAATACAATAATGAAACAGAAGGACCAGTACTTAAGTTCCTTAAATGGTACTGAGGCAGATTATATCCGCAGAAGGCGTGGGCTGAAGGAGCGTTACACTGAACTACTGGTCATCAGTCCTCCTTTAGAACAAACGTCTTACAAGAACCAAAGGGCCACAGACGGTGCTCCAGGAATCGACCTCTGAGAAGGTACGGCTTTCACGAGAAAAGAGATAGGCGGCCAAGAGTTACATTCACTTCAGAAGATGGGAACTCACACTAGTGACAGTCTAACGAATGACAAATGATAATCTTTCTGAAGCTACCGGACGTCCGATAAACCAAATGCAACGATGGAACAATACTCCAAAGCCGGAAGCGGTGGTCTGCACTACGTCCCCAGAATACTGTGTTTAGAGCGCTCGGAACGAGAAAGGAACGCCTACCACCAGAGTCGAAGAATCATCAACCGGCCTACAATCAAGAAAGCTGTCAAAACTACACGCCTTAACGGACACCAGCGGCAAGGCGACGAAACGTACGCTGCCGTTGCATACACTAACCCACAGGGCAGGCAACTGGGGAGTTAGCGGCCACCAAGGAAGAAAAACTACCGCTAGTTGAACTTAACAAATTGTAACAAGTTCAACGCAGTAAATAGCAATAAGAAGTCGAGGGAAGCTAATCAGATCCGCCTTCCCAAGCACTTTACTCGCTGCTCTTCACCTAGGCGACACTACTAGCAGCAACACGAACCTAAGTCACTGGAGAATCGCGAGATATCACAGTGGTGGAGGTTTCTCCAATTGGATTGAGATGCACTCATCTTAAAGCTTGCTGGATCCTGTTTACGACAATGTCGTGCACCCTCGTATCCACAGCCCTTGCATCCAGGAGTCCATACGTGCCACCAGCGGTCCTGGCAGTGCGCGGACCTGACTCCTCGTGGGTCCCCAACCGAAGTGGCCCACTCACACGACCCGGAAAAACAACGACGTCGCCCCAAGAGAGGGCAACAGTTACTACATATCGATAACCGCCACTGCTGCCACTAGCGGACAGGCAACGCTTGCGAAACCGAGTGGCGCCAGTCAACACGAGAAGAAGACAAACAACCGCAACCATGCCAACTAAACGATACAGTCTGGGCTCCATCTGAGTGCGAAAACCTACAAACAGCGCCAACGCGAGCAGCAGCACGACTCAATACTTTTTTATCTTAGGTCGTGTATGTGGTTTCGACTTCTTAGCATTTCATCATCAGGTGATCTACTGCAAAACACAAGAAACTGAATATTAAAATACTCGGGAACAAAATTACAAATGCAGGAAAGCACTTACACAGGCTAATTTTTCACATCGTGTACAGCCTCTAGGGATTGGTCGATGTGAGGATACGAAACAAATAAGCTATAATGAACTTTTGTCCGGAAATGCATGGTTTTCAGGCTAGAGATCATTTATTCAATCATACGTACCGAGATTTCGGTCTAATACGCCCTGTGCCATGCAGCCACAGTTCCAGTACGCGAGGTTTCCTCCAAGAGGGTGTCACTGTTCCTCGTTCGTCATGTACCACCGCCCTTTCCTGCCATAGCGTTGCCTCCAATTCACTTCTCTTGCTGGCGCACCTTTTAGTGGTTGTGATACAACGTTGTGCACAGTGGTTCCGTATTCGAATCGAGAGCTTACCGACATGGTGTTTACTAACGGAAAGGAAAATGGAAATGCGCAGTGAGCAGGAAGGTTGTAACAAGAGACCTATCCCCGCCGACAACAGTCACAGCATTCAATGTTTGTAACAGCGTTTCTCCATTTGTCTGAGACAGGATCGTTTCAGGAAGCAGGAAATCATGAAGGACATGTCCGAAATGTTCGGACACCTGACTTGGAGGAAAATGTGATTAACACTGTGGAAGGCGACCGTCGTGTCGGTACCAGGAAGCTGGCCCGCCAGTACAGGATACGCCAGACGATCATGTGGAACATTCTACACGAAAATTGTTGCTACCATTATTACTTACAGGGTGTGCAGGGCTTACTAGCGACAGACTTGTTCATCGGGAGCAATTTTGTCACTGGTTTCTTCACCAGGCAACCACGATTCCGGAATTTGTGTCGTCCATACTATTCACAGGTGAGACCAACTTCATGCAGAGTGGTACCTTCAACTTTCGTAACTGTCATCTGGGGGATAGTATGCAGAACCCCAGTGGCATGGTGACAGCGAATCATTAGCATCGATGCAGGCCGGGATAAGTGGCGACCGCATTTTGGGATGTCTTCCTTTCACGTCGCCTCACAGGCCGGAACGATCGGTGTTTTTGCGGGTGACTTTGCCTCCCCTGATGGAAGAAGTGACACTGATGACTCGAAGGGTTGTGTGGCTGCTACACGATGGTGGTCCAGCCCACTTCGCCATTACCATCCTGGCGCATCACAATCGTTTCCGCCCTCGTTGATGGATCGGACTAGGGAGTCCATTTGCATCGTCTGCTCGTTCACTGGATCTCAACCCGTGCGATTTCCGGTTATGGGACCATCTCAAAAGTATCGTGTATGCAGAGCCCATTTGAGATGTGGAGACACTGGAGCAGCGTATTCATTCTGCCTTTAACACTGTTCAGATCGAGCCTGGTGATGTAAACGTGTGAGAAAGAACATACTACGGCGCATACTCCTATGCGTTGAGGCATATGGAAACGATTTTCAACACGCACTGTGACTGTCGCTGCATGGTACAGCGCGTGTTAGACTGCAGTCTCTGTAACAGTGTATGACTGAATGAATGGTCTCTGGCACTGAAATCAAGCATTTCAGGACTTACGTTCATTAGACCTTATTTGTTCCATCTCCTCCCACCGATCAATCCCTAGAGTTTGTAGACTGTGTAAAAAAATCACCCTGTATACAATTACACGCACTTCAGTACTTCGTGCAGGATATTTCAGGACGAACACTAAATAGTTTAGGAATTGCTAGCATATGGTGTTGCTCAGGAGGAATGGTCAATATTTTGGGATATGACAGGAAATCTCAATGCTTTCCGACACACAACACATATAATGTATATTTGTTTTTCAGTCAGTGGTTGTGTGTTACTCACTAAAAGAATCACTCACCATAATGTCTGGAAATCGTGTTCCCTCAATTGACATGAGATATGCATGACAAAGTCCTACTGATGCAAAATTGCTGCGTGCCTACATGAATGTCTATGAAGTTTTTACTTAGCTCTTGCAGCGTCGTCTTCTTCGAGTTGTAAGTTCTAGATTCGTGAATCTGAAAAAGTAGCCTTGAGCGAAATGCCTGTAGTCGTTCAAGAAATTAAAAATGCCTTTGTTCTGGTAGACATTTTAATTTGCTGGCTGGTAGTTTTTCCACTATACATTTTGCATTGCAACACATTTGTTAGTATCATGCATTCTCGTTACAGAGCCAGTGCACTTCGTCTGATCTTAGGAACATTCGCTTTGTAAGTGCCTTTCTCTACAGAAATGTTTGAAGTCTTTGGACTAAGTCTAAAGTCAACTGTCTATTTACAGTATCAGATTCGATTACAAGTTTAAGAAAATTTTACGAAAGACGTGAAACTTAGTATACACATTAATGTTATTTGTACATAAATCGGTTGTTACAATGCATGCGGATATGTCTTTACACATTATTTTGCAAGTACTACATGTTATTTCACTAGAGTATCGTAGTTTGGGCCATCTTGTCAATACTGATATTCTGTTATATGTACCTCAAACCTCTAGCGCTTTCGTCATATCTAATTTATTTGATGCTATAAAGACATACTCGGAGTTTTCAATATCACAAAGGTGTAAATCAGTAGCGTTTTGAATAAGTTATTTACAACGTAATAAAGTTATTAGTTATCTCCAATAATCCTCTGTGTAGCAAATTTGAAGGAAAGTGCGAGAGTTTTTCTGGACTGTCCATCGCCAGAGATTTCTAATGGGCAAAGGTAATTAGTTTTTGATTTACTAAGTTTGGTAAATTTTGTTTCACTTGAAATTAAATATTGGTTCCATGTTTGGTGGGTTTAGAGGTTGTTTCAAGTCGAGGTGTATCAGAGACAGGATTGAGCATCATTAAGTCGTGCTGTCAATTCGTACTGTTTTATTTTATAGTTTCAATCATGGCAGGGACTTTGACTTTTCATTAAATGTCATTATATGAAAGCATTACTTCGTTTTCTACACCAGGAAGCACATGTCTCTTCAGATAGCATCGACAACATAATTAAAGTTACGAGTAGTAATCTCTGCGTCAACCAGACTTACTGATACCAAATATGACGAGATTTGTTATTCTGTTACCGGTTGGGTGGAGATAGATACCATCAGAGAAGCTTTTCATCACCCAACCTCTTTGGTGTTTTATTCTAGCCCAATGTACTTCGTTGTCTTCAATCTATTTTCTCGGAATATCTCTCTGCCATAGAAGTGGATCGAAAATAGGACTCCCTCTCTAATTTCTACACCGTAACAATTTTCTAAATTCCCAGCTTTGTTTCAATTATTCAGTACAACTTGTTGCATTCTATTTGACGAGTATGGCTGAAAGCAGCTGTCTGTAAAGCTATCAGTACTTGGGCTACACGAATAGTAAAGTTGGATCGGTCGCGAAGTGGATATCACAATGAAAAAGAAAAATGTTTAATTTGCAACCGTTTTCTACACCATCCAATTCTTTCTCTACATAGTCGCCTCTCCCACTTAGACATTTGTCGTAACGTTGTACCAACGGTCTTAGACTTTCGTCATGCAAGGCAGCCGCCTGTACGCTCCGCCAATTCTCTACACTGTCTTGCAGTTGTTTGTCTGCATAGCCATCGGTCCGGAATGTGCGGTAGAGATCAAATTTCCTGGCGAATACATGAAAGAGGGGTCCTCATTGCCCCTGCAGTGTGTGGCCGAAAATTGTCATGAAGAGGGGGATACATGGCAGGTACGTCATGTGACGTTAATGAAACCAAACGAAACCTCGCAGCGGACACCCATACCTGGCGGTAGACACTACTGTTCTAGGCATCCTAAAGTGTACCTTATTTGCTAATTGTGTGATCCGAACTGAGAAAAAGTGACGTGACGCGATCAAGCAGGCATACTAGAGGCAATGTGCCTCACATTTTCACTGTGTTTTCCATTTCGCGATGTATCGGGCTCACATAAGGAATAGCCCTTCCGTAGTAAATGCATTCCACCTTGGAAATCATTCGGAGGAGGGCATATATCCACACGAAATTTTTGGTTCCAATGAACTTTCCTGTGTCATTCCTGAATACTAAGCATTCCTCCCGGACCACTCTGTAGAGCAACTCGAAAACAATATTCCATACTTCATGCTTCCAATTCTTATTGGCTACAGAGATACAACTGATTACTGAAATAAGCTCTTTTGCTGGATGGTATTTTAGTTTATACAAATTTCTTTATAGACTGTCATTTTTAGTTTGAAGTTCAAGTTTTGTTGTTGTGCTAGAGTTTACTCAATTCAATTTCTGAATAGTGACTGTTGTTTTGAAATGTTGGCCAGTTCTACCGCATCCTTTAAATGAACAGCACAAACGCTTACTGTGCCGAAACAGTGTTTGTGTACGGATTTTGCAAAGAAAATTTTGCTGCTGTGCTTTTGTCTGTAGACTCTACCCTGAGCGCCGAGTACGAGGTCCTAGAGTGTTTACTCGCGTTATCGCTAAAGTGACACAGATTGGTGTAGCGTCCAGAGGTCATAGTTTGTCTGAAAGCTTAAATGAACAAGACGTGGATTAAAGTGAATGCATTATTCACTTGGTAGAATGTCGTCATTCAACTGGAACAGACAGAATTTCTAGAATGTTGTAAGTACAAGAATATGAAGAAAATTATGTAAGCACGGCACCCGTACTTATCATGTACGACGACTTGAACACATTCGAGAAGGAGATGAAGACAAACAATCAGAAGTTTGATTCCGGCTAACTACAATTCACAGACTAATCATATTGACATTATTAGGCGATGAAGCCACTTTTACTCGTGACAGTATGAATAGTAGTCATAAATCAACTTGACAGTCTGGCGAAAAGACACACGCCTTTGCGTAGACACATTTTCAGGAACGCATCCTTGTAAATGTATGATGTGGTATGTCGCCGCACCAACTTACAGGGCCCCGTTATGAAGACAGTTTTGAGGCCCGATTCCCACCTTACTGCAATAAATTCTGTTTTGTACCAGGAATAGCGCTGTCCCCATAACGTAACGCCAAGAGGACCACAGAGGAGGTACACCTAGTGTCGTCAAGATGATTCGAAAGTACATTGACATGAAAGGTGCAATTTATAAAAATCAAAACTAAATTATAATATAGACTTTGCGTAACACCTGCTGTGTGTGGTTGTTTAGGACACATTGTAACTTCTGTGCCTCCATCATCAATAAGGAAACTGGGCATATGATGTACAGGGAGTTCGGAAATTCCCGTTGCAAACTGCTTGGATTTGTAGAGGGGAAGTGGGTAGATACTAATTTTAATTGGAACCCATATCCGGATTTATACAGTTCCCGTGGTACAACTATTTGAAAACACATTGGCAACGCGACCAGTTTTACAAGTACAGGCATGATATAGTACACTACTTGTTTTAGAATTCCACGAGTTAATAGCCAAAGAAATTGTTCGTCTACGTGATGACGTGATTCAATTCGGCCTTTTCCAATTCGGTTGCGCGGCGTCTGTTTGGAGCACCACAGTCACGCCTGAGGATGGTGAAGGTACTATTCCTCGAAGCTGTTGCGTGATTGAGGAGAAATAAGTATGCGACGGAGTCGGGCGTTGAGGAGAACGATGTTCACAAAGGCGGCGAGCAGCTCTTTCATTACCGTGAGCTTAGACGTTTAGAAGTATCATGTCATTGTATAATGCAAACTTTTACTCTGCTATGTTGTTCTAGTACTCATAGACAAGTCAATGAGGCTCGAATCAGGTTAGGCGTTAGCACTCCACCCTAACCCTCCCTCACACCCAAATAACTAAGATGGGACAAACTTACAAAGAAAATATGTTTTCGAACGGAATTAGCACGGAAGCGTTACGTTACCGGATATGGGTTCCTACTCAAAATAACTTATTCTCACTCCTCTCTCCAGTCCTAGAAGTTGTAACCGGAATATCCGAACACCCTGTACATATGCACTGTACATTCAAATTACTCTGTACTACCACACGGCCTAACTTACTTACTATTCGTACACCCTATACATTAACTCATGTACACCGCATACATTAGCTCATATGACTACAACAAAACAGGCAACGACAGACGTTCTCATTGTAAATATACCTCCGAGCTGATTGTTGGAACTGAAAGCTGCAATTAACTACGTGGTAATATGAGACTGGTAACTTGTATATCGCAAAAAAGAAGGTTACAGCATGCTTAAAAAAACTGATTGTTACCTATACTCTTATCGAAGAATGAATGTAAGGTAGCAGATGCAGGAATCCTATATCGCTTATGTGGTCATGGTTCTAGTGGACGTGGTTTAGGTTTGTGTTCATCCGACCTGCTACAAAGTGTCGTGGGGATGACTGAGATAAGTGACTCGCACCGTGTAGGGTTTGTTTTATTTTATTCACTGGAAGGGAGAGCATGAAACCCGGTGACGACATATAGCCTACTTCTCTCGAAAAACTTCAAGAGGACTGTCTAGCTTAACTACCCCATCCGACGGACGTATCACCATCAACACATCAGGGATATTTTCTACATATTTTGCTTTAGTGAAACCGGGGTCTGTAATGGTTCGTAACACAGCAATACCACTTCGTTTAGCCTCTTACCGTTACACACTTCTGGATACGTATTACACTGAACATATGTGCGCCACATTGCTAACGGCGACTGCAAGGTGTTCAGGTATTCTGTACCCAATTTAACAGGAATGATGGCAGAGCCAGAAACAAATAGATTTCGTAAAGCAACCATGCGTCGGAAACGCATATTGTTGGAGTACTGATTGGACAGGAGGTTATTGTGTGTGATTTGGAATAAAACAGTGGTAAACGTTTTTCATTGGTCTATTACTCTGATTACTGTTACATTACACTAAATCTTCAAAAAGAGCACCATTAACTTCAGCGCAGAGCCGGTACCGAAGTAGGACCCATGCACGCCAGAAAATGCGTGGTGTGTTCTGTATTTGTGTGGCTGCTGTAAGGATTCTTGCAATAAGTTTCACCTCCGAGTCAGTAAGGACATCACGTCTTTCATGTAGGCCCGGAGAAAGCAGTCTAATGGGGTGAGGTTTGGGATGTAGCAGGACCATGTACAAGTCCTTGCCGGTGGAGCCGTCGATATCAGCAGTATTGGTTATTACTGCTGGAACTGGTTCTGCAATGCGCGCTAGGGCCCCATCATACTGAAACCGCATGCTCCTTTTGCCCTCTGCCTTTAGCCGCACCATAAACAAAGTACATATCTTGGAGTTCCCCCCCCCCCCCCCCCTGTCCCTATGTGTGGAGCTCGATGTTAAGACTGCAGATGTCATGCATGCACTTGGTGCTACCCGCTGTTTACTGACTTAGCGTCACAGAACATGAAATTGCAAAAGACTACGTATCTCAGTCTAGCATTAGATGTAGACACATTAAAGACTAAACTAAACTCCTCCCGAACTAGCCTTGAAGTCCCAACGGTACCGACCGGCCGCCGTGTCATCCTCAGCCCAAAGGCGTCACTGGATGTGGATATGGAGGGCCATGTGGTCAGCACACCGCTCTCCCGGCCGTATGTCAGTTTCCGAGACCGGAGCCGCTGCTTCTCAATCAAGTAGCTCCTCAGTTTGCCTCACAAAGGCTGAGTGCAACCCCGCTTGCCAAAAGCGCTCGGCAGATCGGATGGTCACCCATCCAAGTAGTAGCCCAGCCCGACAGCGCTTAACTTCGGTGATATGACGGTTACCGGTTGTAGACACATTATACAAAGCAAAGTTTATCTACTGCAATCGTGTACTGCCTATGTATGCTCCACGCTAAAAGAATATGGGTTTCTGACAGATGGTTCTTTACGAACTATATATATTTGTTTTTATCTATTATACCTGTTACTTTCGGCACTGACTTTTCTAACACCATGTATGTGTGATGTGCTTCCTGTTTGAAAACAGAGTTGATCCATTCACTCATTCTTGACAGCAGTAGAGCCAATTTTAGAATTCTCTCGCAAGAGTTCAGACTGATCGATTCACTCTCGCACTTGTTTTCTCAGCAATGTTAGTTGTCCGTCAGAAGTGATGAGCAGCGTCATAGATAGGGTTAGTGATTAAGATATGGTTGAAATCTACTTTGTGTATGCATTCAATGAATGTTATGAAAGAACGGTGGAACGACGCCGTACTGAGAGGTTCCCGCAGAGACGGTAAACGCATCACCGTACTTTACCATCCATTTTCTGTGTTATACGCTTTGGTGATTGCATATTATAGGATTTTTCACTGCTGTGAAGGCACACCGTAGAAACAAAGTTAACTGAGGTAGCATAGGAAATAAATCATAATTAAATAATCTCTCTTACGAGCCGCAGAAGACCATGGATACCTTATGGAGAAACATCTTTCAACATCCGAAATTTTTTTCGAATTCACCTCATGTACGTTGCATGTACTAAGAATGTACCGATGTGTTTTTCACCCATTTCATATGCTCCGAGTGCCTCCAGCTACGCTGGTGATGTTTAATTTAATATGTGCTCATTTTGTGCATCTGATGCAAATCATGTGAAAGACGAGCGTGTAGCTCAGATTAAATTAGTACAAGTCCAAGCAATAGTAGCAGCACACACATACGTGTAAAGCTTCATTGAAGAATAAAAAGCAAGAAGGCGCCTTAGCTATGCCAGACGAACATTCTGGAGGGCGTGGATCAAAACTCAACTTGGAACATCTGTCCATCCTCAGAAATTTAGACAAGTAATTCCACTGTTATCCGAAACCTTTCAATGTATTTGCCGGTATTGTTCTTCTGGGAACCATCGGCTTCCTTCTCCAATCTGGTATGGTGCTCCTATGTCCCTCAGGTCAGTGATTCGCCCTTTCTTAGAAAGATTGTGATACGCTATCTCAACTTACTTTCAGTAACGTTGGCCACAACGAGTACCCATCATGTACTCACGCCATTCTTTATGCGTAGTAATGGCTATTTTCTCTACTGAGAATAAGTTCTCATAAAGATTGTACTTTAGTCATATGACAGGGATATAAAATGGATTATTAGTTCTATAGAAATATGGGGAGGAGTTCATGGTGTAATACCATTCCCATTAGTGTAACATGATGCAGACGGGGAATTATTTGGCATAAAATGTCGCTAACACTCTGAGTGAGGTCCGAGTAAAATTTGCCTTTTCACTCGCTTAACAATTCATCTACTTACTTCTCGTTCCGGTCATGACTTTTCACTCAATAAATTCTTCATCTCGTCTCACGAGATTGACTGCACATAATTCCTGCCGTACCACCACCACCAATAATCATGGGCAATCCAGGGAAATAAACCCAGGTACTCCGCGTTTCAATGAGTTTTGGAGTAATAAAAGGAGCAACAGCGATCTTGTACCACAAACCCCATTTGTGGTTTAGACTATTTTTTTTTTTGGTAATTTACTCTGCGTGGCAGTGAGACAAGCTGAGCGCTCAACTACGTAGAAACTTAAATTCTGAACTTCAGCTTATAATTACAGTATAACCTAACTGTAATCGTTCTGCAGTGTAAAATCTATGTTATTAGTGAAGAATTTATGTACATGGCGTTGTTTCGAGAGAGACTACTCGTAATACTCAGGAACTGCAGAATTGATTTAATTGGTGAAGAACTTACTTACATTTTAATCCCTTTTAAGAGGATGTGTTTGAAAATCACAAGAGCATAAGAGAATGAATGAAGATGTAGATAGTAAATGGTAATCTATTCGTCGAAGCTTCATAATGCAATATGCCTATGAATCTAACATTCAAGTAAAGTCTTGTGTATTATTTTACTAATGCACGATTCCATTTCACGTTGAACTTGCGGAAACACAAATGAATTCCAGTTTTAAGTATGTTCCTTATCAAACATAAAATATGCTTACCGTAGACTGCACCATTTTCCCATCTGCTTTCTTGTTAGTAAGTATTTTGGCAGAAAACAGTGCATGGGGGCTTAATTAAATATAATGCAAATATTTTTAATTTTAGTCACTGTCAGTTCGGTTACGCTGTCTCGTAACCGGTTGTCCCTGACTAGTATTAGTACGCAATCTGACTGCATAGAATAACAACAAAGAATGAAAGGAAATTTCCGTTACCACAATTAATTAATTAAGTCCCCAGCAACTATCAAAGCTATGAAACAAAAACTACGAACAACAAAGCACAAGTGTAACTGTTCTGTGTGTGGAAGTGTGATTCAACGTACACATCTGGCACGGTTCTTCCTTAATAAGACAAGATATTTTAAATACCATTTACACTGAATTAATTAAATAAAACTGAAATACAGTAATTGCACATAGAAACCAGAATTACACTCTAATACATGAACACAAGCCAGATGCTTTGTTGACTGAACCTGTGACCAAGAGACATTGTTAGTTAGGAAATTAAAAAAAAAAAATTAAAAAATGCTTTTTACCTTCATATATTGACGAAAAATACACTCTGATCATTACAACATCCTCATTCGAACAACATCTGCTGTCTAGCCCATCAAAACAACTGCAGAAGACATGGCCTCAAATAGTACAGCTATCAACATCCTCTCAGCAAAGCACTAACCACCACAACTTCTGAACAAGCACTGCCAGCGGAGGCGGCGGAATAAAACTCTTTGGCGCAATCTCTGGCTATGTGACTCAGTGTAGCCACCTTTCAACAGTCAGCAATATGTAAAATTAATCAAAAGAAGTTCAAGCCGAAAATACCATGTCGCTCTTTCTTTTAAGTAAAGGAACACATTCAAAGAATAAGTTGCTTGATATAATGCTGCAGGTATCACTAAGAGACGAGAATTTGTACTGAATATTTTCTTCGCGATACATTTAGTGAAGTAACCAATTAACGTATTCCACAATAAAATAAAGGGTGAGGGGAACTATGAATGAAAAAGACATGGAAACGAATATGTGGGAGCCTAATGACGAAGGCTTCGCTCCTTATTCAATGTAAAGAAACATACAGTGTAACAAAGGAACGCAGCACAGCGTGTCGTGTATCGATATGTCTTTGCCCTCCTGACGCCTGTCGTAATTACCTGCCCTTTGTCGCAACAAGGGGGTGTCCGCTTGGAACATTGAGAGGGAATTACCTGTATACTGGATGCCATCCAATACAGCTCCGAGTCTGAGGGCTGGTGGGCGACTTGAGTGTGGGCGTAGAAATGGAATTAGCGGCCAGGCGTCAAAGCCACGTTCACGCTGAAAGCATTCTCTGGGCTGTAATTGAGCTCTGTGGTCATCCTGGAGGAGTGCTTACAGTGCAGAAACGCTAGAAGTATTATTAGATTTCTGTAACTGCTGTTAACATTAAATGTTACGGAATGCATCATGAGTCTGTTTTGCTTTTCGTTTCACCTTCGTGCCAACTTGAAAAGACCCTTAGATAATTCGTAGTAGGGTGTCGTGCATAATACGGATTTACTTTGTTCAATTTAATGTCTTAAACTGATCGTCACAGCCTAAAAATATTTTTTCAGTCACCTCCCCTTTCCATAATTTGTTAAACAGAATAACAATACGTTACCTTCTCTGATGATCCAAAATATTTCAGTCGCTGTCCACCGAGAGACTGAATACCCACATGTGGCGTTGCTGCCGTATGACACGTCAGGAAAATATGTAAACGGAGCAGAGACAATGAGGAATTGTTGTCGCAACGAGACGGATAACAACTTGGGAGACCCGGAGACATCAGCGAATTTGATAAAGGTCAGATTGAACGTGTGAGTAGGCCGTTGATGTCATTTTCAGTGTCAATAGAATTCTTCAGGGTGACCGCACTGTTAACGTATAAAGGGTGAGGCAGCTATCCAGAATGAGTGAATACATCGAAGTACGGTTTTTCCTGACGTTCGCATGTTTTTTTCTTAAAGATCTCCGAATTACGACCCCAACTTCGGTTTTAAGAGAACTTTAGTGATATAACATGTATAGCGCTCGACGAAATAGTATCAAGTTAAAATCGACGCGGACAACTGTCACGCCGTCTGGAGACCAGGTCCCACAAACGTCTGACCTATTATACTAAATGTAAACAGACGTGTAACTTGAAGCCCATCAGATTGTGTTTTGATGTTGCAGCAATCAAATGAGCTGCTCGTAAAGTTACTGAGATATTCGTAAATTTTTTTTTGAGTTATCAGTCTGCTGACTGGTTTGATGCGCCCGTAACGAACACCTACTCTGTGCCAAATTCTTTTTCTTACAGTAGCACTTGCAACCTACGTCCTCAGTTATTTGCTGGTTGTATTCCAATACCTGTCCTTCTCCACCATTACGACAGTTTACACACTGTCGTAATGGTTATTACCTACAGTCAGTGTGTTTCTGGCATTTTACTGTAAATATACCGTAACTCGTATGCTAAAACATACTATGCTGCTATGCTTTTAGCATTCCATACTTCCCGTAACAAGAAGGCGTTTTATACATCGCTACCTTCCAAGGAACACGTTCCTGTAACATTTCACAGTTCGTGATTTGAAGAACAAGTAAGAAATAGCTACATTTTAGTTATATTACAATCTTTCTAGATTCATTTTAAAGTAAGCCGTTTCGCTGCGTAGGATATTGTTTCGAAACAGCCCATTTAATAATCTAGCTCACCTCCGTAACTGATTTGTTGGCTTAGGCAGCTGCCGTGCGGAGGATCCGAGTTACATTCCCGGTACTGCCAACGATTTTTCCTTGCTGGCAGAGCTGGTACGGGATACACTCATCTCCGTGATGGCATCTGAGGAGGTACTTCAATCAGTAACAGCGGCTCCAAGGTCTGGAAATTTGTCAAAACATCCGAGACCACTTGCTACTTTGCACAACATCCACATGGCACGGAATGACAAGTAAGACGTCGACATCTCTTGAGCTTCAGGTCCTGGACTAGAAACTTATTTTTTTTATTTAGAAACTAGATAATTTTTACAACACTGGGCGTTATCAAGCTACTTCACAGTAAAATCTGGCAAGATAAGGCGAAATGTGATGGCGTCCTTAATGAATAAATTATTAATTAAACTATCATCGTCAGCTTCTTCTCCATAGTGACCACCGCCCTATCGAGGGCACCTTCACCGCTGGGCAAGATGGTTTGCATGTTTCGACGAAGTCGAGTGCTGTACGGGTGCTGAAAAGGTCACCCCAGCAGGAGTGACCTCGACTTAGAAGGCCGACAATGTTCATTCGTCAACGTAGAGTAGGGCGGGCTCCAGATGCGCAGTGAAGCTAGCTTCCATAAGAGAGACAAAAAACCAGACATGTCGTGATGGCTAGAGGTGGCAGCTCCATGATAGCCATCTGCGTTGTAACCGTAAGGCAACTGTGATATTGTAAAATTATGGCCAAACTCACAAATTGCCTCAGATAGAGGACTGTACCAGATGAAGTATCTGAAAATAAAGTAACAGCATCTGTAGTAAGTGACTTACTCTCCCACCCTCCGTAAAAATATTCTTAGCATCTATGATAACTCTGTGCTTTGTAGTAAGATATTTTGTAGCCCCACCCTAGGAGCCAGTCATTGTAGTGATGAATTTGTTTATTAGCTTCACGTTAGGCGCCACAGTGTGATGTAAGTTTTGGTGAGTTTAATAAGTCAATGCGCGTTAAATGAACTCACTAATTTAATCACACTTGAGTGTCGGTTTTTCAGTCAGTATTAACTAACAGGTGCTCCAACTGAGCAATATAATTTGAATACCTTTAAATCACATCTATTTTCGTAATGTTTATGATACTGTGGACTAGAGATAAACTGACAGCATTTACCGTTTACAAAACTTTCCCTATGACTGCATCTTTTTACCAAACATTAGTAGTAAAGTTGCAGGCTTATTACAAGCAATCGACAGGTTCTCCTTTGCAGATGAAGCGAGGAAAAAACTAAACCTCTGAAGGAAATAGCTGAGAAGGCAGGTCTACGAATACCTTTTGCTCATTGAAAGTAGCTCAGCAACAATTTTAAAATGCCGGTATATTGACCATAAGAAAACACACAACTTTAAACATCTGGAGGCAATATAAACGTAAATAGTGAAAAGGAAGCAACTGACACAAAAAATTTAAAAAAAGGAGTGGAGCGTACATGAAACCGAGATATCTGTAATATGAGAAATTTTTTTCTAAAGACGTTAAATTAACTCATTATAATACAATTGTAAAACCAGAAGCCATCGGTAGGACGGAAATACTACTTTTACCTGGATAAAAATTAAATAATATTGGAAGATTTTGGAAAAGACAGAAAGCACAATCCTGCGAAAAATATTAGGTTCGAACAAGAACAAAGGTGGAATTGGCATTTCGAGACCATATAAGAAAACACACGCATTATACCCTAAAGTAACAGATGAGATCAGGAAAATGAATGCTATATTTCATGAACATCTAGAGAGAATGTAAGAAGGCAGACAAATAAGATACATAAATTCTTCCAAAACAGCCTAATAAAATGAGTGCGGAGGCAAGACAAAGAAGAAATTAGAAGAAATGGGACTGAACAGGCGACATTACTCAAGAGAGAAATTCGCATTAGAAGTAATGAAATTCAAATGTTCTCAGAAAGTTGGAACAAGCTGAAAAGGGAAGTGGTCAGATGAGAGGTAAAGTACTCATTTTATGAAAGTGAGTGAGTTTTGGAGGTGATGGTGGGAAAGTGAAATAAATATCCGTCTTGACGTAGTTCTAAGTTGGCCACTAACGGAATTAAAGAAAAGCAAGTAAGCTGATTGTGTTAATCATCATCTCAAGTTGGTTTTCCTGCGTGTTAAATAAACCAAATGTCGACTAACGGAATATTATGTGGGTACCACAGTGCACTTTATTGGAAGGTAATGTATGATATCGAACTGACAGTATGAGATGGTGGACGGGTGACAAGCATGAAGGTAGAGTCCCTACTAGGCTTTGGGTCTATTGGAGCTGAATCCGAAAGGAGTGAGAGACGTGCACTTCACTCACCATTCAGTGCTCGCATTTCATATTTCTAATCCACGCATTCTGGTATTCGGTAAACTAATAATTCAGGTAATATTCATAATTTCTATGGGTTGCCTGATTTATTTGACTATTTTTACAGCTTATCTCACGCTGGTCTGTGAGAGGAGCTTGGCGCCCGGACTTTTGTTTTTTTCTGGGCGAGGATGTTCCCGTGGTCTAGGGGTAGCGTCTTTGATTCGTAATCAAAACGTCTTCGGTCCCGGGTTCGATCCCCGCCACTGCCTAAATTTTGATAAATAATCAGCATTGGCGGCCGAAGACTTCCGGCATAAGAAGTCAGCCTTATTCTGCCAACGGCCTTGTCAAAGAGGGCGGAGGAGCGGATAGAGGTTCAGGGCACTCTCTTGTCCTAGGGGTGGGAAATTGCCCCTAAAGGCGGATGAATCAGCAATGATCAACGACATGAGGATGCAGAAGGCAATGGAAACCACTGCATTAAAGACACGTAACGTGTATCCACACGACATTTAGCCTGTAATTGAAGAAGTGTCATGATGATCTCTCCATTGGCAAAAGATTCCGGAATAGCCCCCATTCGGATCTCTGGGAGGGGACTGCCAAGGGGGAGGTTACCATGAGAAAAAGATTGAATAATCAACGAAAGGATAACGTTCTACGAGTCGGGGCGTGGAATGTCAGAAGCTTGAACGTGGTAGGGAAACTAGAAAATCTGAAAAGGGAAATGCAAAGGCTCAATCTAGATATAGTAGGTGTCAGTGAAGTGAAGTGGAAGGAAGACAAGGATTTCTGGTCGGATGAGTATCGGATAATATCAACAGCAGCAGAATATGGTATAACTGGTGTAGGATTCGTTATGAATAGGAAGGTATGGCAGAGGGTGTGTTACTGTGAACAGTTCAGTGACTGGGTTGTTCTAATCAGAATCGACAGCAGACCAACACCGACAACGATAGTTCAGGTATACATGCCGACGTCGCAAGCTGAAGATGAACAGATGGAAAAAGTGTATGAGGATATTGAAAGGGTAATGCAGTATGTAAAGGGGGACGAAAATCTAATAGTCATGGGCGACTGGAATGCAGTTGTAGGGGAAGGAGTAGAAGAAACGGTTACAGGAGAATATGGGCTTGGGACAAGGAATGAAAGACGAGAAAGACTAATTGAGTTCTGTAACAAGTTTCAGCTACTAATAGCGAATACCCTTTTCAAGAATCACAAGAGGAGGAGGTATACTTGAAAAGACCGGGAGATACGGGAAGATTTCAATTAGATTACATCATGGTCAGACAGAGATTCCGAAATCAGATACTGGATTGTAAGGCGTACCCAGGAGCAGATATAGACTCAGATCACAATACGGTAGTGATGAAGAGTAGGCTGAAGTTCAAGACATTAGTCAGCAAGAATCAACACACAAAGAAGTAGGATACGGAGGTACTAAAGAGTGACGAGATACTTTTGAAGTTCTCTAACGCTATAGATACAGCAATAAGGAATAGCGCAGTAGGCAGTACAGTTGAAGAGGAATGGACATCTCTAAAAAGGGCCATCACAGAAGTTGGGAAGGAAAACATAGGTACAAAGAAGGTAGCTGCGAAGAAACCATGCGTAACAGAAGAAATACTTCAGTTGATTGATGAAAGGAGGAAGTACAAACATGTTCCGGGAAAATAAGGAATACAGAAATACAAGTTGCTGAGGAATAAAACAAACAGGAAGTGCGGGGTAGCAAAGAGGAAATGGCTGCAGGAAAAATGTGAAGACATCGAAAAAGATATGATTGTCGGAAGGACAGACTCAGCATACAGGAAAGTCAAAACAACCTTTGGTGACATTAAAAGCAACGGTGGTAACATTAAGAGTGCAACGGGAATTCCACTATTAAATGCAGAGGAGAGAGCAGATAGGTGGAAAGAATACATTGAAAGCCTCTATGAGGGTGAAGATTTGTCTGATGTAATAGAAGAAGAAACAGGAGTCGATTTAAAAGAGATAGGAGATCCAGTATTAGAATCGGAGTTTAAAAGAGCTTTGGAGGACTTACGGTCAAATAAGGCAGAGGGGATAGATAACATTCCATCAGAATTTCTAATATCATTCGGGGAAGTGGCAATAAAACGACTATTCACGTTGGTGTGTAGAATATTTGAGTCTGGCGATATACCATCTGACTTTCGGAAAAGCATCATCCACACAATTCCGAAGACGGTAAGAGGTGACAAGTACGAGAATTATCACTCAATCAGCTTAACAGCTCATGCATCGAAGATGCTTAAAAGAATAATATACAGAAGAATGGAAAAGAAAATTGAGAATATGCTAGGTGACGATCAGTTTGGCTTTAGGAAAAGTAAAGGGACGAGAGAGACAATTCTGACGTTACAGCTAATAATGGAAGCAAGGCTAAAGAAAAATCAAGAAACTTTCATTGGATTTGTCGACCTGGAAAAAGCGTTCGACAACATAAAATGGTGCAAGCTGTTCGAGATTCTGAAAAAAGTAGGGGTAAGCTATAGGGAGAGGCGGGTCATATACAATATGTACAACAACCAAGAGTGAATAATAAGAGTGGACGATCAAGAACAAAGTGCTCGTATTAAGAAGGGTGTAAGACAAGGCTGTAGCCTTTCGCCCCTACTCTTCAATCTGTACATCGAGGAAGCAATGATGGAAATAAAAGAGAGGTTCAGGAGTGGAATTAAAATACAAGGTGAACGGATATCAATGATACGATTCCCTGATGACATTGCTATCCTGAGTGAAAGTGAAGAAGAATTAAATGATTTCCTGACCGGAATGAACAGTCTAATGAGTACACAGTAAGGTTTGAGAGTAAATCGGAGAAAGACGAAGGTAATGAGAAGTAGTAGAAATGAGAACAGTGAGAAACTTAACATCAGGATTGATGGTCACGAAGTCAATGAAGTTAAGGAATTCTGCTACCTAGGTAGTAAACTAATCAATGACGGACGGAGCATGGAGGACATCAAAAGCAGACTCGCTATGGCAAACAAGGCATTTCTGTCCAAGAGAAGTCTACTAATATCAAATACCGGCCTTAATTTGAGGAAGAAATTTCTGAGGATGTACGTTTGGAGTACAGCAGTGTATGGTAGTGAAGCATGGACTGTTTGAAAACCGGAACAGAAGAGAATCGAAGCATTTGAGATGTGGTGGTACAGACGAATGTTGAAAATTAGGTGGACTGATTGGGTAAGGAATGAGGGGGTTCTACGCAGAATCGGAGAGGAAAGGAATATGTGGAAAACACTGATAAGGAGAAGGGACAGGGTGACAGGACACCTGCTAAGACATGAGGGAATGACTTCCATGGTACTACAGGGAGCTGTAGAGGGCAAAAACTGTAGAGGAAGACAGAGTTTTGAATACGTCAAGCAAATAATTGAGGAAGTAGGTTGCAAGTGCTACTCTGAGATGAAGAGGTTAGCACAGGAAAGGAATTCGTGGCGGGCCGCATCAAACCAGTCAGTAGACTGATGACCAAAAAAAAAACAAAAACAAAAAATGGGCGAGGGCAGCAGTCTTTCTGGCAGCCATGATGGCTCCCCGTTTCCTATTCTTTTTCCGATCGCCAGGGTAGCACGTGGTGGCGTTTGAAAGTTCAGTATTGGCCAAAGTTTCTCCTGCTTTCAGTTCCCCAACCTGCCTTGCCAACCTTGTAACTGATATTTCTTCTCAACTTTAACGTCGCAAGGTCGCCTCCATGTGAAATTCCGGCCCTATGATTGGCCGGTTCAGATGCGCGCCCGTTTTCCGCGGGCGGGCGCCAACCGCCCTCCGCGAATGGATAGTGGACAAAGGGGCAGTAGTCAGTTCTAGTGTGACCGTGCCTGAGGCCGGAGGTGCCGCCTCCAGGAGATGAAGTTCGGTAAGCATGAGCGCCGTCGTGCACTGTAGATTCGCGCCCTGTGGCCCAGAGGGAACCTTATAGGTCATTGTACTGATGTGCGCTCCTTGAATTACGGTTTATGTAATGTTTTCCGTGTTATAAGACTGTAGGGGTTTCCTTATACAGTCGGTCATATTGTGCGAGACGTGTTGGTTAGTCACAGAAGCTTGCAGTACGGCACTAAAGTGCATACATTCATGCTCACTTTTCCACTTCGTCCGACAGTAGTTCTTTCAGTTCTCCTGTGTAAAATTTCACTCAGGATTTATGTCTTCCTAGCTTGAAAACTTGTGCACTTTGTCCTACGCCACGTGGTGAGTGTCTGGCGCCCCTTCATGTTTCGTTAACGTAGTCGGACCGCGAGCCAAAGTTATATGAATAGTTTCGCGTCTTGCTCGTTGTATTCCTTTAGTATAGGAGGCTGCCTAGCGATCCACCCACAGTAGCATCTTTCTTAGTCTTTGGCTGATTCATGGTGGTGGTCGTTGCATGCCTGCAACCCCTTCCTTTAGTAAATTGGACCCCATTTGATAATACGGCGATCGTCCCTAAAATTCCTTGTCACCTGCTATCGTGGCTTATTATGAAGCAGCGTTGGGGCAAGCTGCTGAACTCAATTCTTTCTCCCCCTACCCCCATTTGATTGTATAATTGTTCAGTATTCAACTTTTAAATGAAAGAGACTTTCAATCTGTACATTCTCCCTTTCATTGCGTGAAACCATCCTTAGTGTCACAGTAGAATAATGAAGAACTATAACGGTCGCTACAAAGTCGTGCAGGTCTCGCGCCGTTATTGATAGGATCAAGATTCAATATCGCGCGCATGGCACGACCATTGCACGCATGGCACCGATAATAGTAATAATAATTTTAAATTATCCCCCATTGATAACCTGGGAAGTGTTCGCGGCTCAGTGTGAGTACGTGAGCACTAAATCCACTTGATGTGGTGGAAGTAGTGGCCTCTGTTTTACCTTGCTGGTTTAAAAAAAAAGAATATCAAAAATTACAGTCCCTACACAGAGGGACTACCTGTAAAATAAAACGAGCCACCGCTTTTAGGAGGTTATCTTTTACGTCGGTCCCCATAGTCATGAGCGACTTCCCCAGCAAGTACCTCACAATTTGTCTAGCAGAAAAGGCATCTCACACTGGAGTCTCCCTTGTAAGCGTTCTCCGAAATTTGCTGTATATGTGGCATGTCTGACACGCCTACTCAGATACTTCGCTTCTCCAGTGTTGTTGTTTGTTAGTTACTTTCATTGTTTAACTGTTTTCAGATTGAAACATTTGTATGTTACCAGTTTATCCATTAACTAGCTCACCAACGAATCGAAGAGTTCGGTATGAGTGGTTCCACAGCCTTCATTTATTTAGCTTGGTAGTTTCCGCTCACGTCTGTAAAACATTACTTTTATTCGTTGTTCATAGCTATTTCAACTTTGAGTACTACTCACATGCAGTCAAAAATCTCTAGATGAATAATGCTGGAAACTCCAGTTCCAGTAAACTGAAAGTAATGTAATGTTTGACAGCCGTTGACAGGCGTAAGTAGAAGCCAATATGTTTGGCAAACGTATAAAAGTTGTGGACACATCACACGTCAAGTTACTGGATTAACTGGCCAATAATTTAATGGATAGGCTGGTAAAATTCTAAGATGTCAAATTGAATGTGGTGGAAAGTATCCGGTCTAACAAAACACGTTTTCTTTTTATTGTGGTTGGAAAATGCCCTCTTTATACAACGCCTACGAAGTACACACTCATTAGGAATCTTCCCACATAAAAACGTTTCATCCTTGGGAATGTACTTCATACATACACTGCCAAACCATGTGAAATGCACTGCAGTGGGTGTTTATCATTGCACCATTTCTTAAATATTTTTCCTGTAACAATCGCTTCCCTGGCGCGTGCTTAAATGTATGCCTCTGTTTGCGTTTCAGCTAGTTTAAACGTTGCCTCCACGCTGCCAGTGAGAGACATTCGAGGGTGGGGGGGGGGGGGGGGGTGACGCAACAGTATATTTCTACTTTTTTTCAGTTATTCCTGGTACTTGACACTTTGCAAGTCGGCTCTCGGTGATTAACTGGCGTCAATTGTAAACCGTCTACAATTTCAGTTAAACGTGTCCATGACGCTCTCCTGTCAGACATGTAGTTATTTGTGCTGCCCTTCACTGAATGCATTCGATATCGTTTCACAACGGTTTTTATGTGGGCTTCTCTCATTTGAGCAATATTCTAAGATTTGACGAAAAAGTTATCTGTAAGCAGTCTGCTTTGTAGACTGATTACATTTTCCCTGTAGCCTGCCAATGAAACGAATATTTCCACCTGCTTCATCCACAACTGATTCTATTACAGAATTCAATTTCGTTAACCCTTTCTAAATCGTCTACTGCCTAGTTCACCAAGTATTCCTCCCTTGCGGAAAGATGTTCATCTCATAGTACGACTTGTACCATATGTCAGCAATTATACATTGTATCTATTTGGATATCCATAGAGTGCTGTGTTCCCAACGTACCTTACCACAAATTTCGTCCTCATAACCCGCCATATGTTTGATATTAGTAGTCAGGAATACCACTCTGGTGTCCTAACCATTCACGAGCCACTCTGAACCCCCATGTAACAGACCTTCAGTTTTCTGTCCCACTATTATGTATATTATTTTCATCAGATACTTGGATGCATGAGCTGCTTACCTTATTGTGAGACAGTTTTCACACTTTCCTACACTTGATATCTTTGGAACTGGTGTAGGTTATACATTTGAGAAAGTCTGATGGTATTTCTCAAGTCTCATACATTCTAGACACCAACTTGATCAGTTAGTCTGCCACTTCCACAAAGTATTCAGCCTTATTCAATAGCATGTTATCCAACGTTCCCTGCAAATCTGACACTATAACTATATTCTGTATCCCCATATCGATTACATTTCTCTTTCCCACGTCACAAACAGTCCTCTCCCCGTAGACACTCGTTATCATTCCACCTATGCTTCTCTCATTCCCGTTTAACATTTGAATTCCCTTTGTAATTTCAATGTTGACGCTTTTGGTTTTAGTTTCATGAAATATTGTTTCGACTGGGCTGTTTGCTGAATCAGTCCTTCCGATGACCAATTCATTTTAATATTTTCCTCCAGCTCTTTTACCTTGGCTTCTCTGCACGTCCAGTTTGTTTCATTCCTAAGTGATTAATACTGCTGCATTTTTTCCTCTTCCTACCTAGTTTAGTAAATTCTTCTCTCGTTGATTAAATAGGAATGTCTCTTCTGTTACCTAAGTTTTCTTCGCAGTTGATTTGCTTGTACTTCCCACTGCTATGATTTTCCTTTGTTCTTCAACTAGACTACCCACTATGGTGATAACGACAAAACATCTCATCATTCCTCAGTACTTCAGTACTACACATCTTCCACATTGGCTCTTTTGGCAGCTTCTCTTTAAATTCAGTTTACTCTTCATCACTACTAAATTGTCATACAATTATATAATCACTCCTGGTTCCATCATACAATCCAGTTTCTTATTTCGGAATCTCTGTTATCTTCTCATTCCTCTGACATTCTCCCACTATACATCATCCCCTTGTGGCTATTTTCGTTGTTGTTAACTGAACTTTATTGCAGAACGTAATCACACTTTCATCTCTCTCATTCCTGTTACCAAGCCCATACCCGGCCATAACGATTACTTCTAGCCTTTCCTGAACTACTCCGTTCCAGTCTCCTGTCATCACTAGAATATCATCCGCTTCTGTGAACTAAATTACCTGTTCCGTACACTCTTAAAGTTTCTCTGTTTCTTCATCTTCTGCTTGTGATGACAGCACATATACCTGCTACTACTGTTGTTGGAATTCAATTTCTGTTGGTCCATTACGGCCAGGGGTCATTGGGTGGTATGTACTATTCAATTCAATAAATTGTACGGCTGTTCGTAAGGTTTGTTGATTTGAAAAGTTGTTGGAATTGGTTTGGTTTACATTCTGAAGAAACTAACTACATCTAAATCTACGTGATTACTCTGCAATTGACATTTAAGTGCTTGGCAGAGGGTTCATCGAACCACAATCGTACTGTCTCTCTACTATACCACTCCCGAACAGCGCGCGGGAAAAACGAACACCTAAACCTTTCTGTTCGAGCTCTGATTTCTCTTATTTTATTTTGATGATCATTCCTACCTACGTAGGTTGGGCTCAACAAATTTTTTTCGCAATCGGAAGAGAAAGTTGGTGACTGAAATTTCGTAAACAGATCTCGCCGCGACGAAAAACGTCTTTGCATTAATGACTTCCATCCCAACTCGCGTATCATATCGGCCTCACTCTCTTCCCTATTACGTGATAATACAAAACAAGCTGCCCTTTTTTGCACCCTTTCGATTTTCTCCGTCAATCCCACCTGGTAAGGATCCCACACCGCGCAGCAATATTCTAACAGAGGACGAACGAGTATAGTGTAAGCTTTTAGTGGACTTGTTGCATCTTCTAAGTGTCCTGCCAATGAAACGCAACCTTTGGCTCGCCTTCCCCACAATCTTATCTAAGTGGTCTTTCCAACTGAAGTTGTTCGTAACGTTAACACCCAGGTACTTAGTTGAATTGACAGCCTTGAGAATTGTACTATTTATCGAGTAATTTAATTCCAACGGATTTCTTTTGGAACACATGTGGACCACCTCACACTTTTCGTTATTTAGCGTCAACTGCCACCTGCCACACCATACAGCAATCTTTTCTAAATCGCTTTGCAACTGATACTGATCTTCGGATGACCTTACTAGACGGTAAATTACAGTATCATCTGCGAACAACCTAAGAGAACTGCTCAGATTGTTACCCAGGTCATTTATATACACTCCTGGAAATGGAAAAAAGAACACATTGACACCGGTGCGTCAGACCCACCATACTTGCTCCGGACACTGCGAGAGGGCTGTACAAGCAATGATCACACGCACGGCACAGCGGACACACCAGGAACCGCGGTGTTCGCCGTCGAATGGCGCTAGCTGCGCAGCATTTGTGCACCACCGCCGTCAGTGTCAGCCAGTTTGCCGTGGCATACGGAGATCCATCGCAGTCTTTAACACTGGTAGCATGCCGCGACAGCGTGGACGTGAACCGTGTGTGCAGTTGACGGACTTTGAGCGAGGGCGTATAGTGGGCATGCGGGAGGCCGGGTGGACGTACCGCCGAATTGCTCAACACGTGGGGCGTGAGGTCTCCACAGTACATCGATGTTGTCACCAGTGGTCGGCGGAAGGTGCACGTGCCCGTCGACCTGGGACCGGACCGCAGCGACGCACGGATGCACGCCAAGACCGTAGGATCCTACGCAGTGCCGTAGGGGACCGCACCGCCACTTCCCAGCAAATTAGGGACACTGTTGCTCCTGGGGTATCGGCGAGGACCATTCGCAACCATCTCCATGGAGCTGGGCTACGGTCCCGCACACCGTTAGGCCGTCTTCCGCTCACGCCCCAACATCGTGCAGCCCACCTCCAGTGGTGTCGCGACAGGCGTGAATGGAGGGACGAATGGAGATGTGTCGTCTTCAGCGACGAGAGTCGCTTCTGCCTTGGTGCCAATGATGGTCGTATGCGTGTTTGGCGCCGTGCAGGTGAGCGCCACAATCAGGACTGCATACGACCAAGGCACACAGGGCCAACACCCGGCATCATGGTGTGGGGAGCGATCTCCTACACTGGCCGTACACCACTGGTGATCGTCGAGGGGACACTGAATAGTGCACGGTACATCCAAACCGTCATCGAACCCATCGTTCTACCATTCCTAGACCGGCAAGGGAACTTGCTGTTCCAACAGGACAATGCACGTCCGCATGTATCCCGTGCCACCCAACGTGCTCTAGAAGGTGTAAGTCAACTACCCTGGCCAGCAAGATCTCCGGATCTGTCCCCCATTGAGCATGTTTGGGACTGGATGAAGCGTCGTCTCACGCGGTCTGCACGTCCAGCACGAACGCTGGTCCAACTGAGGCGCCAGATGGAAATGGCATGGCAAGCCGTTCCACAGGACTACATCCAGCATCTCTACGATCGTCTCCATGGGAGAATAGCAGCCTGCATTGCTGCGAAAGGTGGATATACACTGTACTAGTGCCGACATTGTGCATGCTCTGTTGCCTGTGTCTATGTGCCTGTGGTTCTGTCAGTGTGATCATGTGATGTATCTGACCCCAGGAATGTGTCAATAAAGTTTCCCCTTCCTGGGACAATGAATTCACGGTGTTCTTATTTCAATTTCCAGGAGTGTAGATTAGCAACAGCAAAGGTCCCAGGACGCTTCCATGGGGAACACCTGATATCACTTCAGTTTTACTCGATGATTTGCCGTCTATTACTACGAATTGCGACCTTCCTGACAGCAAATCACGAATCCTGTCGCACAACTGAGACGATACCCTACAGGCCCGCAGCTTGATTAGAAGTCGCTTGTGAGGAACGGTGTCAAAAGCTTTCTGGAAATCTCGAAATACGGAATAACCTGAGATCCACTGACGATAGCGGCCATTACTTCGTGCGAATAAAGAGCTAGCTGCGACGCACAAGAACGTTGTTTTCAGAAACCATGCTGATTACGTATCAATAGATCGTTCCCTTCGAGGTGATTCATAATGTTTGAATACAATATATGCTCCAAAACCCTACTGCAAATCGGCGTCAATGGTATAGATCTGTAGTTCGATGCATTACTCCTACTACCCTTCTTAAACACTGGCGCGAACTGCGCAATTTTCCGACCTGTAGGTACAGATCTATCGGTGAGCGAGCTGTTATATATGATTGCTAAGTAGGGAGCTATTGTATCACCGTAATCTGAAAGGAACGAAATCGGTATACAATCTGGACCTGAAGACTTGCCCGTATCAAGCGATTTGAGTTGCTTCGCAATCCCTAAGGTATCTACATCGAAGAAACTCATGCTAGCACCTGTTCGTGTTTCAAATTCTGGAAGATTCCATTCCCTAACCTATCTTCCCATTCATAGTGAATTATACTACGGTTATACCATTCTTGCTGCTACTCATATCACTCAGTATTCATCTCCGTACAACTATGGATTGTGAGCATCCATTGTATCATAAAGAGGAGTACAGCTTCAGCCGTATATTTGTCTCGTCAGAAATGCTCATCATGCCTCCCTTTAATTTCTCTGACACCCATTACAGGCAAATACACTTGAGCAGTGGCATGGTTGACCATGCACAACTTCGATACGTCGCTTTCAATCGCAGCTCAGATATTAGAGAAACTCAGTTGCGGGTAGTCTTTAAAAGGCGCACACGTTGGAGCTACAGAGGAGACGGGCAGAGGAAGTAGACAGCGACAGGCAATGAGTGAAACAGAGAGACAGAGAGCACATCTGCAGAGTGAGTGCTTCCTCGGGTGGTGGAGCAATAGTGAGACCAGTCGTTTGCAGAGCTGCTGTGTGTGGTGAGTCTGGATGGGCAACTATATGTGCTAGCTGGGTCCTGCCAAGCTGAGTGTAGTACCAGTGTCGGACTGTCTGTAAGTGGCGCATGTTTGCTTGGCTCAGTTCCATGAGTGGATCCCACTTTCAGAGAAGCACATGCTGTTTACTTCTCATTGAAGACACCATTCTGCAGATAGCTTGTGGAGCAAGTTATTGGTCCTGGTATGTGCAACTCTGTTCGTTTTATGTAGGTCTTGTAGTGGGGCTGAAGTATGTAGGATGATATTCCCACACTAGCGACAAGGGATGAAGTGGAAGTTTTACAATTGGTAAGCACTTATCCCACTCTGAAAATCTGTACTGAAGCAGACATGTGCGAAGTTTGCCATACTGGTTACCAGACATACATTTAGTTCCAATCACGTCGCACATGATGGAAAGACCTTCTTACATGTCAAGATTTTAATGAACCAAGTAACTGAGGTAGTTTATTCGCATTTAAACTTGCCAGTTGAGTTTGTCTAATCTCTGTTCTTGTAATATACTTGGTAATATAGTTTCTTTCCTTTAAATTGTACCAAGTGATTGAGGTAATGTGTATGGTGTTAATATTTAAATGAGTTTATTGGTTTGGCAATTAACTTGTGTAGCCCACTCCCTAGTTGAGTAAATAGAAATCCTTATCTATATTCAGCTAACTATGCCAATCTCTGATGTTATTAGTGGCCAAGATACTTTATTCACTTCGCTTGTTTATTGTAAGTGTTGCATAGACATAAATTTAAACCATAATGTTATCACAAGTGAAAGAAAGCTTTGCCTACAGTCGAATGAAAGTGAGGAACTGATTTGAAATTACCGGACTTGGGGGTTAAGTAAAATTAGATTTTTTTTAAGTAGTGCTTAATATTTCGTGTCCTCAGAGTCTTTCCTAATCCACGAGCTTGCTGCTACCAATTGGGACCGAAGTTAGCATTTGTCTGTTTAAGACTGTGGAATAATTTAAATTACAGTATTTTCTAAAGGGACCAACATTGGTAGCTGAGCGTTCTTTCGTTGAGTGGTAGTGATTTTCCTGTTGCTTGTGAGTAAGAGAGCCTGTTACGTGTATACACTGCTCTTTCTTTGGTTTATTTCAGATGGTTTTAGGCTGGAAGTGGTCTCAGATAAAAGAAATGTCCAGGGGATCAAATTTGTAACAAAGGCGCAGTTAAGCTATACATTGGCCATAAGGGAGGCTCCAGGTTAAGGCAATGTGGTCAACTTAAACTAAAGTTTACATGGTGCGTTGGACCGATGGTGTTAAACGCAGAAACATTTGGTGAGCTAGGCGACGCCTGCGCTGTTTGTAACAGTTACTTTTCTGGTGTGCGGGCTATCATTGAATTATTCGAAGACAGTGCTCCGACTTGCACTCAAATTTCTTGGATTCAGCCTCAGCTGGCGCAAATAGGGAATCATCTTCAGGATTTAGGTAGATTTATAAAGTGGCAAAGCAAGTGTCACAAACTCAAGTATTGAAACAAAAGGTGTTTCGCTTACTACTTTCAGTTGTAACTTTCCTCAAGTGGAAAGATCTGTTCAAGTCAGATGGGGTTCTGCTTCCGAAGCATGCTAGTCAGGAATAGGGAATTGAATATGTAAAAGAAAACTGAGGAATAAGGCGGATATGTTTTAATAAATTTCCACATCAATTAAAGTCAATAGTGCAGAATACTCAGAACTTGTCCATAGACGACAATCAGCATTTGCTACTACATGTGTATCTGCCGTGGCTTGAGGACCAGGTGAAAGTCGTGGAAGTAGAATATTGTGTCGTTTTTCAAGTAATGTGTCCTCTAGCAGAGGCAGATTGTGGTGGATTGCGTGTGAAGCAGTTACTAGTGGGGACTGCATACTGATATTTTGCAAATCGACATTAGCTGATCATTTTCGTAGGGTGCTTCATTAGTTAGCTACTTAGCACTATTAACAGTCAAAGGAAGAAATGTGTCACTTGTGCACTACATTAAAAGTGTGAAGTGGAAACGTCAGCCATTTACGTTAGATTATCGGAAAAGGACGTAATTAGAAATTTTTGCAAAGTTTATGGCGAAGGGATCAGTCACGTCAGCTGTTTGTGGAAAGACGCAGACGCTTAGCGAATTTAGAAGAACATACAATTTTGTGACAGGCAGTGTGTCACTAGAATCTTTCGCCACAGACAATGGTTAGTCAAAAGAGTTTTCGAAAGAGGTTTTGTTATGATTGTCACCAATAAATTTATTCAGTATGTTACTGCCCAGTTAATGAGGAAATTAGGAAAAGAAGCTGACGGTACAAGAAACACAATAAAATAAGGAGCTTGAGTGGCATCATCAGGAGTTGTAGGAAGATAAATTAATCCATGGCCAAGCATCTGTTAGCTTTTTGTTTATGTGACTCTTAACCATGAACCAACCTGTGCTCCTTACTTGATTTGCACATTACCTCAGTTGAGGGAGGCTTATATCTTGTTGCGGTCAGTCAACAGACCAAATTTAACAGTTATGGGGAAGGCTAATACTAGTTTAGGAACGTAATGGTTGGCACGGCCTGTTCACTGTTGTGGAGGGTTTTTCGACGAAAGTTTTGTTGAAACTAATTTTTTGCTAGAACTCATTGTGTTTTAGACTATAGTAACAAATGTTTTATGTTTACGTTTTCGTCTGACAGGAAGTTTTCTTTGTGTACATAGGATGGACTTGAATGGGTATATAAAGTCAGTGCAACTGTCTTAGGTTTTGAGATGGAGCAAGAATATAATCTGTTGAAGGTATTGCAGTGTTTTCCGTTGTGTTCACCAATAAATTTGTCAAGAAAAATAAAATTAAATATAACATCTTGGTAACTGATCAAGTTCATGTTCCGCTGACGCCATATAGGCTTTCAGCACCATAGAAATGTTGAGAAAAATTATTTAAGAAAGTTACAGGACAAAAAAACCCTAAGTGGGAAGAACTCAGACTAGCTGTAGATAATGGGCTACCTAATCAGTAGACTCTATTGGAATCTATGTTTCTCCCTGACTTCCATCAGTCCTTTTTATGGTTTGCACGCAGTCAGTATCCTGCAGTGTTAGATTTGAGCCAGTCTCATCAGTCTTCTTCAGTTCTATTAGCAGAAGAACCAGAAATACTTACAGCTTTTACTAAAGGCTGGATCTTGAATGAATATAGTTGTGAAACATTTGTATTGGTTACGGGAGTCACAATTTTTTATGGTGGTTAGCTTCTGTTAGCGAATTTAAAGCAAATATTTGCCTATAATTATATGGATGACATTGAAATATATAGTAAATTTTTCAAGACCATTGGAGCCATGTACTACAAGTTTTTAGTAGATTCTGGGAAGCAGAGTGTAAAATCCTCAGAGGTAGACATAGCTAAGTGGGAAACTTCCTTCCTTGGTCATATAGTTTCACCTGGATGAGTTAAGGTCGATCAGGACTGAACTCGAAGCATTCATCAGTTTCTTCCTCTCTACAGTAATAAGGATGTTGCACATGTCATTAGGATGGCCTGTATTCTCGGAAATTGGTGCCAAACGTCACACAATTGGCTACACCTTTGTACCAAGTGAGTTCTAAGGGTGAAAGTTTCAGATGAACTAAAAGCCATCAATCCGATTTTGAAAGTTTAAAGCATGGTCTTGCGTGTGGAACAGTTTTGCTTTTCCTGACTTTAAGTATGAATTTGAGCTGCTGTGGGATGTTTTTAATTCTGGAGTTGCACAGTATTATTGTATGAACATGCAGGGGAGAGAAGAGCTATTGCCTCTGAGTTTAGATCATTGATCATTGACAGGGGCAAAACAGAAATGTTCTGTTTATGAACTGTAGCCCCTGGCCGTGATGTTTGGCTTAAAAAATTCCGCCTTTATTCAGGGCACAAGGAATTCACGATTGAAACTGACAAACGAGATCCTTAATGGGAGTCAGTGGATGCTAGAAAAACATGTAGGATTGTTCATGGGGCTGTTAGGATATGAGCATTTAGGTTTAGAGTGCAGCATATCAAAGGGATAGAACACAAACCGCCAATGCCCTTATCAGGATGTTTCAGGAGGATGCTGAAGTGGTGGAGGCAACTGCTCAAGACGTAGAGCAGGAATGGCGGCCTGGGTATTTAGCGAAATTCTGACTCTTTCAGGAATCCCGGGGGAGCAATAGGTGGAGAACCTTTGATGGGGAAATTTTACAAAAGATATGGAGGGTGTCGAAGTTCCAGCATATCCTATGCAAAAAGGGTCTTTTGTGTTTTAAAATAGCTTATGATAACAAAGACAAGGTATGTCAGGAGGAATTGGTACCTCTGGTTTTCAAATACATCAATGAGTCACTCTGTGGAGGACACGTAACTCTTTATAATATAATTAGGAAGCATTAAGAATATCTGACGTGGCCAAATCGTTATAAGGGTGTCAGGAAGACAGCACAGGGCATAATGTTCGTGGAAGAAGTAAACAAATTCCGGAGAGCAGGAGGGCAGAGCTGCAGTCGAATAGGAAGTATCAACCCATGGGTAAAATACGTATTTTCGACCATTTGCACCATTAAAACGTACTAAGGAGGTTTGTCGTTTTCTGTGGTTGTGGTCGTCACCTGCTGAAGATTTGTGTGGTTGTTCCTAATTAAATGCACCAATCTGGAAATCACCATAAACTTGCTAAGTGGCATTATTGCATTATTTGGTCCACACAAGTATCCAGTGAGTGAGAATGTGCCTGCTCCTGTGTCCAGAGAGTTCAAGAGAATCTGTTTCAACAGAGCCGTTGTCCACATCACAGCTACAGTTCATTGTTCTCAACCGTCGTTAGGGGAGCATGCAATAAAAATCCCCTGTCAGCATTGACATCCTTTCATAACAAATCAAAATTGGACAAGTCACTGTCATTGATCAAATATGCTTGTATTACAGCAGTCGATGAGAGCCACAAACGACTCCAGCGAGGTTAATGTTCACATTACCATGAATTCACCACATTCGAATCTGTCGATTGTAAATAATATCGCTGAAAGACAATGATCTGAGGTTGATTAAAGGAAATTGAGAAAACAGCAAGAAGAACATTCAGTCACCGAACTGGCAGAGCGCTGCCCGCTATAACAGAGCTAGGCGTTTGGCCCATTTTTAAGAGTGGTGGTATAGGGTATCTGAAGAATTTTTGGCTTCAAAGTATGGTCTAGGATGGTGATGTTGCCCAGGTTTGAGGGGCCCTAAGGTATTATTAGGGTATTGAATCCAGTGAGCTGCCTTATCCAGACTAAAGCAGTAGGAGAAAAATAAGAGTACATACTATCCAGTTCAAACTGGGATCTGGTAACAAGCTTGGGAAAAACTGACCAATTACTTTCAACGCTCCCCCAACGCCTTCCCACCGTTGATGTGATTTCAGGGGGATAACTGAGCTGTGTTGCTGTTGAACATGCTCCAACTTTGATCAGGGTGCAGTATCTCGCATTAAATCACAGCTCAGATACCAGGGAAACTGTACCACAGCTAGTCTTCAAAGGGTGCACTTGATGGCGCTAGAGAGAAGACAGACAGATAGAGAAAGAAGGAACAGGCAGAGATAGAGACAGAGCGAACATACAGTAATTGCTTCGTCACACAGGTAACAGGAGGAGCCATACCTGTATGCAGGGATGCTGTGTCTGGTGAGTGTGGATGGACAGTTGCAAGTGCTGGTTAGGTACTGCCAAGATGAGTGAAGTAATAGCGTCGCAGCATCTGTAAGTGGCATGTGTTAGCTTGGCTCAGTACTATGAGTGCATCGCACTTTCAGGTAAGCACTTGCCATTTCATTGAAGGCACTATTATGAAGATAGTTTGTGGAACAAGTTACCGGTCCTAGTGTAAGCAACGCTTGTTGTGTGGCTAACGTATAGGACAATGGTATCCCACATAAGTCAGAAAGGATACAGTGCCTCCTTAAATTTAAAACATATTATGCACCAGGTAATTCAAGTGCAGTTTATTCATATTTAAATTAGTCAGTTGAGTTTGTTTAGATACGTTTCTTGTTAATTAATATTTTTGGTAATTTCGTTTCTTTGCTTTAAACTGCATCAAGTGATTTGGTGCTGTATTTGTTTTTAATGTTTAAATGTGTGGGATAGTTTGGCAATTAACTTGTCTAGCTCCTTATCTAGTTAAGTAAAATTTCTGGGTAAATTAAAAGCCATGTGTTTAAATCAGATAACTTTGGAAAACTCTGATGTTATTAAGGGCCAAGATATTTTATTCACATTGGTTTCCTACTGTATGGATTTAACAGTTGTGAAGTTACTTAATTTTTTGTGATATTTGATTGTACTGCAATGTCTTACGAAAATATAAATTCAAATTGTCATGGTTTTGAAAGTCAAAGAAAGCTGTTCCTAGAGCCCTGTAGCCGCAAATGTCAGTAATGGTGATTTACCATTATCAGTCTTAGGTATTAAGTAAAATAGACATGTTTTTAACATTTCATGTCTCAAAACCTCAATTACTCCACAGTTTCGGAAATACATGTTTAGTGCAAAAGTAATTAGTATTTATCTGATTAAATCTACGTGGAATAATGGTAATGGAAATTACAGCATTTTATAAAGGAACAGAATCCTTCACATTTCTCTTTTCAGATTTTTTACTTTCCTTAAGGTTCAAACATCTGAAATTCTAAGCTTCCGCCAGTAGTGCGTTATACATCCGTAGGTTCTTCAAACTATTTACCATGGTCGCTTTCCCCTTGAGAGTTCTGCACTTCGAGAAACGAATGGGGGCTATTCCAGGATATTTTGACAGTTGAGGGATAATAATGACACAATTTCAAACATATACCATATTTTGTATGGAGTTATATGATGTATTTTAATGCAGTGGTTCTCATAGGTTTCTGCTTTCTCACACCTTTCATCATTGTTGTTTCTTGCATCTTTCATGGCAGTTTTCCACCCCAAGGGCAAGACATTGGCCTGGTACTCAAGCCATTTATCCACCCACTTCAAAATGCTGCTAGCACAACTAGAGTGTCTCGGCATATTCGCTTCTGCGTTTTCGACAAATGAAAAAAATTATTTTTCATCATACCATCCAGCACTTAATCCTTAAATAAAGTGTTATGTAAATTCTGCATAATATGTAGGCAATGGTGCCATAAATTGTGGGTCCTCTACATTCATCAATGTGAGGAAATCAGTAATGAACTTCGAAATGATTCATCAACCTCAGCACTGCTTTTAGTTCGGGAAGATCGACTTCTGTGGGAATACATTTGGAAAACGAAACCTTTAAAAGACTCTAGAAGTTTGAACATAGCTATGTAGTAAGTCTAGCTTTAGACAGTATTACAAAGACTGCTGACAGATGCCAAAGAAATGTCAAAAGTCAAAGTGGGACAAAAAGTGTTGATAATATGACACAAAATACCCAGCAACTTATGTTTATTGATGCATAAATTTAAATCAGTGTTAATTGTAGTGGACTGAGTATGGCATATTGTACATCCAGATACTATTGCAGAAGAGACTCACAAGTAAGAGAATCTTTAGACTTCCTCATAATCGTTCGTTATGTTTATTGATGTATAAATTTAAATCAGTGTTAATTGTAGTGGACTGAGTATGGCATATTGTACATCCAGATACTATTTCAGAAGAGACTCACAAGTAAGAGAATCTTTAGACTTCCTCATAATCGTTCGTAATGGTATAACCAAAATGATTATAGTATAAGATGTTGAAAACTGTGTGTGTGTGTGTGTGTGTGTGTGTGTGTGTGTGAATGGTGATTACATGGGTAATTCTGATTGTGTTTAATTAAGATTTGATCTTTCTGAGTATTGAATTTGATATTTATGCAGGTATATACTTTTTATTTGGGTATTCAACTCTGTTTAATGTGTTAATGTGTGATATTTGCTCAGTAACTTGCCTAAGGGATGACAGATAATATAAGGAAATAACCAATCCTAATGACTGAAGTTTTTCAGAAATATACAGACAGATATTAATGAAACCAGTTAACTTTTCATTTCCTTGATTATAGATACGAGAAATGCATGTTGAAAACAGGAGTCACAAGGAGGTGCCATGAAGTTAAATTTCATGTATAAATATTCCTAGGTCATAGATGTTGTTTAATATTGGTATGCGTTTCATGGATATTCATATAGAAAGAGATTAATCAATCTGTTGACATTATCAACTGCTGAGAGAATGTTTGGTAATTTCATTATGAGGATTGTTTTGATGTTTATCATATAGTAATTAACACGAAATAAATTATAATATATACTGAGTTAGGTATAACTTATGTAGGTTTGTTTAAACTGATGTACATATTTGTCAGTGAAATTTAGCAGTGGAAAATCAAGGCAGTATTGTTAAAATGAAGTCAGAAACTAAATTAGTTGACAATTTAAGTGAGCAACAAGTGCACTTGGTGTGTTAAGTATCATAAGTTCATACATATTAATACAATAGTCATCTGTACTGAAAAGTGTCAAATAAATAACCTTACTCAACAAATTGTAGTATGTTCTGAATTGTTGTATAAATAATGTTAATTATATGAAAGAAGCTCATTAGTAGGGGACATAAATCTCTATCTGTGGATACAATGAGTGAATTCTCTGACTGTGCAGTAGAAGAAACCCTGTCTATGAAGATAATGTACTGTACTACATGAAGATTTATAATAACGAATTTCTTAATCTTGTTTCAGCATGGTTCGTTTTGAGTTGTGAGAGGGAATATGTGAATCAGTAAAGCAGCCTGGCAGACAGATGACACTTGTGGTAAGACAAGTCAGTACTGATGATTAATGTAAGCCCGCTACTAGACCATGATAATGGAGGTTCACCTGACATAATATCAAAAAAGTTGTATCTGAATAACAAATCAGTGTTTGGTTGTGATAACTTTGTAAAACCTACTAATGCTGTGACATGTGGCAGCGTGTCATTCACTATGCCATGTGAAAGTACCGATGTAATTTCAGTTATAGATGTTTCAATACTTATCCTGAAATCCATCCACATACTCTAAGGACAATAGTGCAACTTCTGAAGCTACCTTCACTTCATTTCACCATCTAATCAAATGGACAAATTATATTTTGCCATCTTGTTAAGACATGTTACAGTAGTTAGATTAAGCAAGTATTACATTTTACATTTCAGTTCAACTGCATTATGTATTATATTTTACCATTTTATGTAGTCATTAGGTCAGTTACACTATGGAACAGTCATGTTTCCACTGACAGATACACTTCCAAATGTAAATTATTTTTACTATTGGATACATCTTAATTTAATAAGGCTAGAGAACAGCCAAATTATAGTTTATAGTATTATTCTTAGTCACCAGTAACTTGAGTAACTATGGTGAATCAAATCATTTACTTTATTAAGACTGTACTGTAACCACAAATTCATGTTTTTTCTTTTGCTTTGCTGCACAGGATTAGCTGACCAGTCTAAGGCGCTGCAGTCATGGACTGTGCGGCTGATCCTGGTGGAGGTTCGAGTCCTCCCACAGGCATGGTGTGTGTGTGTCCTTAGGATAATTTAGGTTAAGTAGTGTGTAAGATTAGGGACTGATAACCTTAGCAGCTAAGTCCCATAAGATTTCACAGACATTTGAACATTTCTTTCTTTTTTAATGAATTTATTGCTTGAGGTTGTTAGCATCTTACTGATTTTCACAGAGGGCATACTTAAGCATGTTTTCTATGTGACGACGTTACTTAACTTTAAAGTTACGTTCATTGAGGTTATGTTACTGTCATATATTAAGTTTCATGATTTTTGAGGATTTTGTACATTACACAAGGATGTTTGTGTCCAATTAGATAATTATTGAGGTCATACTTAAATAACCATAAACACTTATACACTTGTGTAGTTTTTGGTCATTGATTCTGCACAAACTTATTATAATAGCTGAGACCACATTTCCAATACTCTGAATAATGGCTAGCCAATCAACAGGGAAGGAAATCACTTAGATTCACATGTGCTAACTCAGATTGTGAAATTATCCTGTGATGTGCTTATTTATATAGTTTAAATCAAAAGAAATTAATAGGTACACTCATTCAACTCAAAATTAACCTAATGTTTAGGTAATTAATTGTTCATACGGACGATTGAACCACCTTGATATTTTCTATATCTTTGTGAACTAGAAGCAGATGTTAACACATCTAAACTAGTTGGGGATCATATATGTTGTAGTATTACATTTATTTTAGTAATTATATGAGTGCCAATGGGCTTTCCACAGTGGTAGCACCGGTTCCCGTGAGATCACCGTAGTTAAGCGCTGTCGGCCAGTTCTAGTACTTGGACGGGTGACCATCTGATCTGCAGAGTGCTGTTGACAAGCGGGGTGCACGCAGCCTTTGTGAAGCCAACTGAGGAGCTGCTTGATTGGTAAATTGACATCCAGCCGGGAGAGCGGTGTGCTGACCACGTGCCAGTCCATATCCGCATCCAGCGACGCCTGTGGGCTGAGAATGACACGGCGACCAGTCGGTGCCGTTGGGCCTTTCAGGGCCTGTTCGGACGGAGTTCACTCCTAATTATATTCGTATTTTGGTAGTATTCTATTAGGAATATGTGTCCTCAAGCATATTCCTTTCCTTCTTAGGCTAAAAGTGATATTATTTTTAAGTTGGTGACTGGGGACCTTGTTTATTAACGATCAACTTTGAATGTGTTATGGTGCTCACCATACAGAAAATATTTCAAGTTCGAAGGGCTTCCGAAGCTACCTCGCTGCAATATATGGAAACGTGACAACACATTTTGTAGCTGATCCGCCATTTCTTGCAGAAAGTAATTGGTTTAAGCTCCTCTAAGTGTATAATTTTCATTCACACATGATAAAGCCACTCTGAATTAACAGCACAATTACGAGTGGAGTTAAAAGCTATCGAATAATATAAGCTGTAACATATTTCTTTTTGTATCCCTCCATTCCGCCATTTTTATCCATCTTCTGCCTATAGTAGACATAATATTTGAAGAAATTAACATTTTGGATTGTTTATAAGGGTATAAAGACGTGAACTTCTGTTGTCCATATATTGTTTTCCTTAAACTTGCCTTCCCTTGTAGTTTACGTGGTATCTACAACGCACTGTGGGTGTGCCGATCACTGAGTGCAGGAGCTGACGTCACTGGGAGGCCAATTAGGCGCGACCGCAACGGGAGATTTGGCGGTGTGCGCCAGGGATCGACAGGGCAGCGCCGCCGATCGCCGCAATCTCCGACCACACGCACTGCCCAGTGCTGCAGAACGTTAATTGCCTGTTGAATGGTCTGCACTACGAGGGTTATTGCGTCATTCATTGACCGCAAGTTATCTCTCCTAACGCCGTTAGGCAATCTAATACTAAGGAGCACGTATCTAAGGAGACAGCACGTTTACTTCGAGGTTTCACAGCTGTACTAAGGAACAACGTGAGGCCAAAAGTACGAGAGGAAACGATTTTCATGGGACGCAATATCCATTTGGCAATGGGCAGGTTGAATAAAACCCGATGGATTTAGCTGACGAAATGTCGCTAGATGAAACGGCTCTACGGAGCAGGCAACGGTCCTACCAGACTTCCATCCCAAAAAGATAATGAAGTCCACCAAAAAAGGGAGCGAATTTATCCCAGCGCTTTATATAAGCCGTGTACCATGTAGGTTTCGTAGTTGTTGTTGTTGTTGTGGTCTTCAGTCCTGAGACTGGTTTGATGCAGCTCTCGAACTACTCTATCCTGTGCAAGCTTCTTCATTTCCCAGTACCTACTGCAACCTACATCCTTCTGAATCTGCTTAGTGTATTCATCTCTTGGTCCTCCTCTACGATTTTTACCCTCCACGCTGCCCTCCAATGCTAAATTGGTGATCCATTGATGCCTCAGAACATGTCCTACCAACCGATCCCTCCTTATAGTCAAGTTGTGCCACAAACTCCTCTTCTCCCCCAATTCTGTTCAGTACCTCCTCATTAGTTATGTGATCTACCCATCTAATCTTCAGCATTCTTCTGTAGCACCACATTTCGTAAGCTTCTACTCTCTCCTTGTCCAAACAATTTATCGTCCATGTTTCACTTCCATACATGGCTAAACTCCATACAAATACTTTCAGAAACGACTTCCTGTCACTTAAATCTATACTCGATGTTAACAAATTTCTCTTCTTCAGAAACGCTTTCCTTGCCATTGCCAGTCTACATTTTACATATTTTTTTATAGTTTTAGTGCACATAAATGGCGTCAGATAACTCCTGGTTATAAGAATCGTGAAAGAAAGTAGCCATAAATTTACAGGCCAGTATTGGTTCACATGTCTATTAAAAATATCGGTACGCGAAGCGTACAACTTTCACCATCATATGTTATCGAAAGATCTTCCTAAGAACCCGATAAAAAGCAGGTCCTGCGTAAAATCCTTAAGCGGATGGGTGGCTTTTATTCATCCATTCGTTAGCCACTCTCATCTGGCAATACTAGAAAGGAAAAAAGAAAGCTGAGATTCTACAAATCGCCTTTAAATTACAGTTCATGCAGGAGGACAGTACATACGTACATATCATCATTTGCCGGTCAAACAGACTCTCGAATGGATTACACAAAAATAAGCACCCCTAGCGTTGAGAAACTGAAAGAGTTGAAACCAAATAACTCACCAAATCGGGATGGAATCTTATTTCGGTTTTGCAGAGAATACTTTTCGGCATTGGCCCCTTGTAATGCTTGCATTTATTGCTAATCTTTTGCCCGGCGGAAGTTCCATATGACACGGCAAAAGTGCAGATAGCTCCTTTGTATAACAAGGATAAAAGAAAGGACCACAGAATTACGGACCAACATCGTTAACATTGATTTTACTACTGATTTCTTGAGCATATTCTAATATACAATGCAATAAATTTTCTCGTGAAAGTAAAGCGTCGTTCCACAAATCACCACGGCTTTAGACATCATCGCTCGTGTTAAGATCGGCCTGTCCTTTCGTCATACGATATCCCTCGAGGCATCGATGAAGGACAAGATGCAGATTCCATTTTCGCAGATTTTCGCAAAGCCCTTGATACAGTGCCATACTGCATATAGTGAGCGAAGGTCCAAACCTAGGGCAAAGTTTCTCAGATATATCATTGGCTGGACGTCATCTCTAATAGAACGCACTAACCAGACACATGGTATCGACAGGGGTGCCGCAGGATTTACACTAGTACCGCTCTGTGTAAATACTGATGACGTCGTTGTGTACGGGAATCAGTCGTCACTGAGTAACTGTACAGGAATACAGGACGACTTGGACGCAATTTCTGTTCGATGTGATGAATTTGAGCTGTAAATGTGGAATCAAACGTACGTTAAAGCAAATGATTTGGGAAAAAAAATCCTTGTTATGTTCGAATACAGAGATACTGGTGTGCTGCGGGACATAGTAACGCCGATTAAATGTCTAGAAGTAACGCTGCAAAGAGACGTGGAATGGAGCAAGCACTTATGGTCGGTAGTAGGAATGACGAATGGCTGACTTCGGTTTATTGGGAGAATTCTAGGAAAGTGTAGCTTATCTAGAAAGGAGACAGCCTGTAGAACACTAGTGCTACACGTTCTTGGATACTGTTGGAGTGTTTGGAATGCCCACCTAGTAGGATTAAAGGAACATATCGAAGCCATTCGGAGGTGTGCTACTAGATTTTTTTTTAACAATAAAGTCGATCAATACGCGAGTGTTACGAGGATAAAGGGTGAACTCAAATGGGAATTTTGTATTTGGACATATCTGTCATCAAGGAGCATGACTGAATGAAATTTAAAATGTTTATTTAGCACCACAAGTGATCCTCAAGCCACAGTCACTACAACAATAATTCTTTTGAAAGGTTACCTTACTAGCTTCGACGCACCGAGTCACAGACCAGGAAAACTGCATTAATAATTGCAACCACACTCTTTCACATGTTACGAAAATTACACTAAAACCAGTAAACTGAAGCAAAGGCAGCGAAACGGGCAACACGACATCACGACAATTTTTGATTGATCATTCATTTCACATTTTAATGCGGTGTAGATGAAAACTGCGTCGGAAATAAAGATATTATATACTTTTACAATACGTCGTACACTGATGCGACGATCATTTGACAAACAAGCTGCGATGAGATAAGTAGTTATCATTGTCTCACCGTAATGTTATACCATGGAACAAGCCCAAATATAGAACACAGCACGCAATCGTACTGCGGTCTCCTAATGATGTTCTGCGTTGTGCTGGTGTTAGTTAAATGCACATATATTCAGACATGTGTGGCATTGTTTACATAATGATCATTGCATCACTGCAGGATGTAATGCGAGAGTATCTAATATCTTAAATTCCGATGCGTTTTGTGTATTCTGGGTTGCCGCGAATGTTGTTGCTCCTGCTATATGCGGAGCGTTGCGTATGCCTGTTGCGTGGTGAGGCACAGGATTGAAGGTATAGGTTGGGGTTAATCGTGATTGAGCGGTACTAAGCAGATCACAGTCTCGTGGGTTCCGCAGTTTACATACGCTCAGATACATAGAAAATGGTGATTCCTAATCAATCCCGTTTTTTATTGAAAGTCTCCAAGCAAGTGATATGAAACATTTCTCCTGAAGAATGTGCAGCTTCTAATGACAGCCTGAAAAGTAAGTAAACGTAAATTAATAAATTATACAGATTTTTTTATTAATGCACTTTTATTCATAAGTTATGGAGCAAATAAGTAATAATCGAAATATTTGATTTACAAAAGAGTGAAAAAATTGAACGCAAGGATTATTAATTTTGATTATTATAAATCTAGAGAATGTGGAGAGCCTTTGACGCTGTTGTCAGAAGCAGAACTATGTTGAATGTTGGTTTGCATCTGTTCATGCGCAAGTACATGTTGAGCTGATGGAATCGATAAATGCGAAGAGCAACTGTAGTTGTTGTTGGTTGACTTTTGTCTAGAATGCTGGAAACAGACGATTTCTGCTCGGATTTTTTTTTTCGCTGCGTACACTCCATAGCCATCAAACTCGCTTCCAGTTTTAGATATAGTAATTTCTGGTGCATTATATGCCTATATGGGATCTTCGACTTTTTATCTGACTTCTTTTTTTTTTTTTTTGTTAAGCAAATACCTTCTTACGCTGTGTGGGCGTGGATGTTACTTTATTGTCATGCTTTCTTTGATGATCCTTTTCTTTGATTTCTTCAAAAGTTCTCTCTGTACCTTCGTTTGTACCCTCAGTTCTTCCATATCCTCCCAACAAAGCTAAGACAGTGCACTATGTGATCAAAAGTAACCGGACACATGACTGAAAATGACTTACAAGTTCGCTGCGCTCTCCATCGCTAACGCTGGAATTGAAGAGGGTGGTGACCAAACCTTAGCCTTGATGACATTTTTCACTCTCGCACGCATACGTTTAATCAAGTGTCATGGTTATGGCAGTCATTTCTTCGCGGAGTGCTGCACGGAGGAGAGCTATCGATGTCGGTTGGTGAGGCCTGACATGAAGTCGGCCTTACAAAACATCCCAAAGGTGTTCTATAGGATTCAGGACCGGCCAGTCCATCACAGGTATGTTATCGTCGTGTAGCCACTCCGCCGCAGGACGTGCATTATGAACAGGTGCTCGATTGTGCTCAAAGGTACTATCGCTATCGCAGTGGGAAGCAAGAAGGTGCTTAAATCATCAATGTAGGCTTGTGCTGTGGTAGTACCACCCAAAACAACACGAGTGCTAGTCCCCTCCATGAAAAACACGACACTATAACACCACCGCCTCCGAATTTTACTCTTGTGTATCGTGATTCGTCACTCCAGATAACGTTTTTCCACTATTCAATCTTCCAATGCATACGCTCTTTACACCAAGCGAGGTGTCGTTTGGCATTTACCGGTGTGATTTGTGGCTTATGAGCAGCCGCTCGATCATGAAATCCAAATTTTCTCACCTCCCGGCTAACTGTCTTAGTACTTGCAGTGGACCTTGATGCAGTTTGGAATTACAGTGTGATGGTCTGGATAGATGTCTCCTATTACACATTACGAACCTCTTCAACTGTACGCGGTCTCTGTCAGTCAACAGACTAGGTCGGCCTGTACGCTTTTGTGCTGTACGTGTGCCTTCACGTTTCCACTTCACTATCACATTGGAAATAGTGGACCTAGGGATGTTTAGGAGTGTGGAAACCTCACGTACATGCGTGTGACGCAAGTGACCCCCAATCACCTGACAACGTTCGAATTCCGTGAGTTCCACGGAGCGCCCCATTCTGCTCTCTCATAATGTCTAATGACTATTGACGTCGCTGGTATGGAGTACCTGGCAGTAGTGGGAGAAAAATGCACCTTCTATGAAAAACGCATGTTTTTGTGGATTTCCGGATACTTCTGATCACATAGTGTAGATTAATATCAAAAAACAAATCAAGGAAAAGAAAAAGGAGAAGAAAAATGCAGAAATAGTGGGAAAGCACAAAAATAATGTTGTGAACATGTGAAAGCAATGTAAAGTTGATAAGTAAAACGTAAAATATTCGTTGTAATTATTACCTACCTGTTACTGCACATTACTGATTTTAATTATTATTAATCTCCGTTATTTTTAGAATGTCCGTTATTATTAATGCTACTGATAATTATTAATTTGATTAGGAATTATTTACACAACAAGAGTTGTTGCATGATAAAATGGAACTTTCCTCGTTACCTTGGTGTATACAGGAATACGTGTGCAAAGGAATATTGCATCGTAATTCGGAATAACTTAGGCACTGCAATACTGCAATTTCGTATTTACCCGGCGGCACCGCGCAAGCGACTTCCAAATAAAATATCTGGCCTGTGAGGGAATATACGTAATGGACGTATGGGCGCAGGTTGTAGACACATGATTGACGACATATGGAACTTTATGCCTGGCCGTGTGTAGCGCTCGTATGGCCCAATGGTTAGGCGACATCTGCCGATAAGGGGGAAATGCAGGTTGGAGTCCCGATCCATCACAAATTTTCACTGCAGTCATTCCATTGCACAGCTGATGGTTGTCCATATTCGCAATCGCGAACACATTTCAAGTATTCCAGTGCCTGTGTAACACATTTCTTCAAGATTGGTTTGGCCATGGCAGACCCATTACCTCGCGTTCCACATCATCTGACCTGACCCCATTAGACTTCCGCTTACAGACCCGTTTAAAGGGGGATGTGTGTGCTACGAAGGTGGACACACGTGAATAACTTGCTGCTAGCAAAATCGACGCTGTTTCCCTCACTGAAGCCCGCCGAGGTGAGGTTCGATGGCCACAACAACACACCCTCCAATGCTTTAACAAGCACAATGAGTTAAGTAGGCGACTTTTAGGACACCTCTTGCAGTATAGATCAGTCATCTGTCCCACCGTTATTCTGTCCACACAGCTCATATACAGCATATCGGTAAGTCTCTTCATAATCATTGATGGGTGTTTGTAATCTTGAACCCACTTCAGTTCTGTAACGAGTGAAAATCGAAAACATGTTCGAGTTACTCTTTATTTTCACTTGTTGAATAACCTAACAAATGACGTTACACTCCTTCATAACCACCCTGTATATCATTAAGGTGACGATGGACAAAATCCCTCCAAACTCGAACACGGGAATCTGCGATATGCAACAAGTAAGGAGGCTGTGAGCAGGGGCAATGCATCAGTAGTGTGTAGAGTAAGTTGAGAATTTGGATCTGATGGTAGCCGTGCTAGGGTACTTCATGCGGCTGTGGTGACCACTGTGTACAAATGGTGTAGTGGTCAGCGTGTCTTCCTAATAAGCAGGAATCCGGCCCAGCACTTGCCTGAGCCGTGCGGAACTCGTGTTCGTGCCGCTTATTACATGACATCATGTCTTTGCGGTACTGCCGTCCCGTTCCTTATTCGATCTACTGGCGTCGCTAAGTTGCTGGCCTGCCTGTCCGTGAGTGTCAGCAGCAGCGCTATCGACGAGAACACTGTCGTACTATCTTTGGAGCGACCGCTAGTATATCTGGGTCGTCGTGTGTCCGAAAAAATGTTAAAATTTGTGTGAAATCTTATGGGACTTAACTGCTAAGGTCATCAGTCCCTATGCTTACACACTACTTAACCTAAATTATCGTAAGGACAAACACACACACCCATGCCCGATGGAGGTCTCGAACCTCCGCCGGGACCAGTCGCACAGTCCATGACTGCAGCGCCTCTAACCTCTCGGCTAATCCCGCGCGGCGTGTGTCCGACTGGAGAACGGACATCAAGGGAGCCGGGATGGAGCTCCAGTGAGGTCAGCACAGCCAGTATTCGCCCGACCGTTGGTTGGTTGTTCGGTCTGTCGTCTCATCGGGAGACGTGTATTTGGTCCTCCAACCACTTGTGGGCCCCTTCAATTGGTCATCTTGCAAGACGTGAGTTGGTTCCTTCCTTGTGCAGAGATGTCGGGTGCCCAATGGGTTAGTGTTCCCTCTGCATGGTTGGGTCCGAGCCGGTGTCTCAGGGTCGTCATGTGTCCGAGTTGCGAACGGATATCGAGGAAGTTGGGGACAGAGCAGCAGTGAGGTCCAGACAGCCATGACTCGCCCGACCGTTGCCGGCACACATGACTTCAGTGGGGACGACATCGGTTGGTCGTTCAGTCGGTCTTCTCATCGGATGACGTGTATCTACATCTACATCTACATCTATACTCCGCGAGTCACCTTACGGTGTGTGGCGGAGGGTACTTATTGTACCACTATCTGATCCCCCCTTCCCTGTTCCATTCACGAATTGTGCGTGGGAAGAACGACTGCTTGTAAGGCTCCGTATTTGCTCTAATTTCTCGGATCTTTCCGTTGTGATCATTACGCGAGATATATGTGGGCGGTAGTAATATGTTGCCCATCTCTTCCCGGAATGTGCTCTCTCGTAATTTCGATAATAAACCTCTCCGTATTGCGTAACGCCTTTCTTGAAGTGTCCGCCACTGGAGCTTGTTCAGCATCTCCGTAAAGCTCTCGCGCTGACTAAATGTCCCCATGACGAATCGCGCTGCTTTTCGCTGGATCATGTCTATCTCTTCTATTAATCCAACCTGGTAAGGGTCCCATACTGATGAGCAATACTCAAGAATCGGACGAACAAGCGTTTTGTAAGCTACTTCTTTCGTCGATGAGTCACATTTTCTTAGAATTCTTCCTATGAATCTCAACCTGGCGCCTGCTTTTCCCACTATTTGTTTTATGTGATCATTCCACTTCAGATCGCTCCGGATAGTAACTCCTAAGTATTTTACGGTCGTTACCGCTTCCAATGATTTACCACCTATGGCATAATCGTACTGGAATGGATTTCTGCCCCTATGTATGCGCATTATATTACATTTATCTACGTTTAGGGAAAGCTGCCAGCTGTCGCACCATGCATTAATCCTCTGCAGGTCCTCCTGGAGTACGTACGAGTCTTCTGATGTTACTACTTTCTTGTAGACAACCGTGTCATCTGCAAATAGCCTCACGGAGCTACCGATGTTGTCAACTAAGTCATTTATGTATATTGTAAACAATAAAGGTCCTATCACGCTTCCCTGCGGTACTCCCGAAATTACCTCTACATCTGCAGATTTTGAACCGTTAAGAATGACATGTTGTGTTCTTTCTTCTAGGAAATCCTGAATCCAATCACAAACCTGGTCCGATATTCCGTAAGCTCGTATTTTTTTCACTAAACGTAAGTGCGGAACCGTATCAAATGCCTTCCTGAAGTCCAGGAATACGGCATCAATCTGCTCGCCAGTGTCTACGGCACTGTGAATTTCTTGGGCAAATAGGGCGAGCTGAGTTTCACATGATCTCTGTTTGCGGAATCCAAGTTGGTTATGATGAAGGAGATTTGTATTATCTAAGAACGTCATAATACGAGAACACAAAACATGTTCCATTATTCTACAACAGATTGACGTAAGCGAAATAGGCCTATAATTACTCGCATCTGATTTATGACCCTTCTTGAAAATGGGAACGACCTGCGCTTTCTTCCAGTCGCTAGGTACTTTACGTTCTTCCAGCGATCTACGATAAATTGCTGATAGAAAGGGGGCAAGTTCTTTAGCATAATCACTGTAGAATCTTAAGGGTATCTCGTCTGGTCCGGATGCTTTTCCGCTACTAAGTGATAGCAGTTGTTTTTCAATTCCGATATCGTTTATTTCAATATTTTCCATTTTGGCGTCCGTGCGACGGCTGAAGTCAGGGACCGTGTTACGATTTTCCGCAGTGAAACAGTTTCGGAACACTGAATTCAGTATTTCTGCCTTTCTTCGGTCGTCCTCTGTTTCGATGCCATCGTGGTCAACGAGTGACTGAATAGGGGATTTAGATCCGCTTACCGATTTTACATATGACCAAAACTTTTTAGGGTTCTTGTTTAGATTGTTTGCCAATGTTTTATGTTCGAATTCGTTGAATGCTTCTCTCATTGCTCTCTTTACGCTCTTTTTCGCTTCGTTCAGCTTTTCCTTATCAGCTATGATTCGACTACTCTTAAACCTATGATGAAGCTTTCTTTGTTTCCGTAGTACCTTTCGTACATGATTGTTATACCACGGTGGATCTTTCCCCTCGCTTTGGATCTTAGTCGGTACGAACTTATCTAAGGCGTACTGGACGATGTTTCTGAATTTTTTCCATTTTTGTTCCACATCCTCTTCCTTAGAAATGAACGTTTGATGGTGGTCACTCAGATATTCTGCGATTTGTGCCCTATCACTCTTGTTAAGCAAATATATTTTCCTTCCTTTCTTGGCATTTCTTATTACACTTGTAGTCATTGATGCAACCACTGACTTATGATCACTGATACCCTCTTCTACATTCACGGAGTCGAAAAGTTCCGGTCTATTTGTTGCTATGAGGTCTAAAACGTTAGCTTCACGAGTTGGTTCTCTAACTATCTGCTCGAAGTAATTCTCGGACAAGGCAGTCAGGATAATGTCACAAGAGTCTCTGTCCCTGGCTCCAGTTCTGATTGTGTGACTATCCCATTCTATACCTGGTAGATTGAAGTCTCCCCCTATTACAATAGTATGATCACGAAACTTCTTCACGACGTTCTGCAGGTTCTCTCTGAGGCGCTCAACTACTACGGTTGCTGATGCAGGTGGTCTATAGAAGCATCCGACTATCATATCTGACTCACCTTTGATACTTAACTTAACCCAGATTATTTCACATTCGCATTCGCTAATAACTTCACTGGATATTATTGAATTCTTTACTGCTATAAATACTCCTCCACCATTGGCGTTTATCCTATCCTTGCGGTATATATTCCATTCTGTGTCTAGGATTTCGTTACTGTTCACTTCCGGTTTTAACCAACTTTCCGTTCCTAATACTATATGCGCACTATTTCCTTCAATAAGAGATACTAATTCAGGAACCTTGCCCTGGATACTCCTGCAGTTTACCAATATTACGTTAACTTTTCCTGTTTTTGGTCTCTGAGGACGGACGTTCTTTATCAACGATGATAATGTCCTCTCTGGTAAGCCGTCAGGTATTTTATCGTTTCGCCCAAGGGGGGGTCCCTCTAACCTAAAAAACCCCCGTGTGCACGCCACACGTACTCTGCTACCCTAGTAGCTGCTTCCGGTGTGTAGTGCACGCCTGACCTGTCTAGGGGGGCCCTACAGTTCTCCACCCAATAACGGAGGTCGATGAATTTGCAACCATTATAGTCGCAGAGTCGTCTGAGCCTCTGGTTTAGACCCTCCACACGGCTCCAAACCAGAGGACCGCGATCGACTCTGGGCACTATGCTGCAGATATTAAGCTCAGCTTGCACTCCGCGTGCGATGCTGGTTGTCTTCACCAAATCAGCCAGCCGCCGGAAGGAACCAAGGATGGCCTCAGAACCCAAGCGGCAGGCGTCATTCGTTCCGACATGTGCTACTATCTGCAGCCGGTCACACCCAGTGCGTTCAATAGCTGCCGGAAGGGCCTCCTCCACATTACGGACGAGACCCCCCGGCAAGCACACCGAGTGCACACTGGCATTCTTCCCCGACCTACCCGCTATTTTCCTAAGGGGCTCCATAACCCGCCTAACGTTGGAGCTCCCTATAACTAATAGGCCCGCCCTCTGTGACTGTCGGGACCATGCCGGAGAATCGGCCACTGGCCCAACAGGCGAGGCATCCTGTGGTGGCTCGGAAACGATGTCATCACCACTAGGAAGCACCCCGTACCTGTTGGAAAGGGGTAAGGCAGCTGCCACGCGGCCAGATCCCACCTTCGCCTTTCGGCCAGGCACGCGCGAGCCCACCACTGTCCGCCATTCACCCTGGAGTGATGGCTGACCGGTAAGATGCTCACTGCCGGAAGACGCAGCGACATCAGGGGTTCCATGTGATTCCAAGGCCACCGAAGTAGGCATAGGTCTCACCACAGTTGCCCCAACGCCACTACGAGCCGACGCCTGCGCCTCGAGCTCGATGAGCCTAACAGACAAAGCCTCCACCTGCCCCCGAAGAGTGGCCAATTCTCCTTGCGTCCGCTCACAACAACCACAGTCCCTACACATGACTATGTTTACCCTACTCTATACGGTGACAAATTCCCAAGATAATCTTCTGATGAGCTACTCTGATAATCAAGAAACACTCACTGAAATGCGAGACGCGAAAACTACGCTAGGTTTTTCCAGAAAAACTATTTAAAAGCTAAGCGCAGCAAATAAGTACAAAAACGCTTTATACAAACAGTACTCGCTGCTGCTGGTGCTCTCGCTCTGGCTGTCACAAGACAACTGCTGATTCAAGTGACTAGTGGCTAACGGCCGCGAAACTAACAAAAGACGGTTTTAGGGCGCTTTCTGTTCTAAACGATCAAGAAAACACTAAGAAATCTAACACGAAAACTACGTAAAGTTTTATCAAGAACTGTTAGTTACTATGCAGAGCAGATAAACACAAATAGAATCCCTTCCTTAGTGGAAGGTCGTAAAAAAAATGCAAAATAAACGCTTTATACAAACAGTACTCGCTGCTGTTGGTGCTCTCGCTCTGGCTGTCACAAGACAACTGCTGATTCAAGTGACTAGTGGCTAACGGCCGCGAAACAAACAAAAGACGGTTTTAGGGCGCTTTCTGTTCTAAACGATCAAGAAAACACTAAGAAATCTAACACGAAAACTACGTAAAGTTTTATCAAGAACTGTTAGTTACTATGCAGAGCAGATAAACACAAATAGAATCCCTTCCTTAGTGGAAGGTCGTAAACAAAATGCAAAATAAACGCTTTATACAAACAGTACTCGCTGCTGCTGGTGCTCTCGCTCTGACTGTCACAAGACCACTGTTCGCTGACCACTTCTGGGTTCTCTGCGTGTGTCGACATGTAATTCGTCCTTGTTGTTCGTCAGTGACTGGTTTTAGTATCGTTCGAGTTGTTTGTGGAAGTGTCTGCGGAACTATGTGTAGCTTGTGGTTTTGACTCACCAGTTATTGCAACGCTGTTTGCGTGTTGGATGGAGTGGGTCGTTGGAACGGGGCAGTAAGCAAGTCTCTGTGGCGCGATGCCAGGCCAGGGCCACTGGCAGTGTGCACGTGCTGTCAGATCGTGAGGCGCTAGCTGCGAGAGCGACAAGTTCGTTGCCCACTGAACCTGGACGCTGAAGTTGAGCGATCAGTTAATCTGTGATGAAACCTCAACTATTGTGACATCTCTTTGACCTTTTGTGGGTTCTTGCCCCCTTGGCAATTCCCGCTAGCAGCATCGTATGATGCGTTGGAGTCGGCGAAATTTTGCAGCCGTCTTCTTATGTTGTGATTAATAATTACTTTGACTGTTACTTATCAGTGAATTGCACCAGCGGTATTTTCTGCCATGTGGCCATTAACGCTCCAGTTCACTGCCCTAGTCGTTAGAGTAGTTTGTAGGCAGTGTGCCGTTTTCCCATCGTGATTTCGCTGTCCAGCACGGCGTGTAGTTCGACAGCCTTTTAAGTTGTTGGGTTCATATTTCCTTAGAGTGGTTATTGTTCCCTTGGCTGTTTTTAGACACCAATTTCTGGAGGCGTAGTGCTGTTCGTATTTTCGTCCTCGGCCAATATTATCCATCATTGTGCCTTTGGTCGGACGGAAGGGAATGGGTTAAATTGTTGGTCGGTTCTTGGGTTGTCCCTAGCTTAGGTTGCCATCCGATTACCTAACTCCTACTTCTGGCTGCCTGTCTCATCTCACCTTACATTTGAGCTACCTTTCCAGGCCGACCCTTGGAACACTTCTGAGCACTACTTGTTCTGTTTGTTTTAAATAGTGATTTTCATTTTAGTTGAAGCATTGTGCGAGGCCTTTGGCCATGTATTAATTCAGTTATTTTTTTAAATTAAAATTATGAGTATCGATTGTTTAATTTTGTTGTTGTTGTTAGAAATTGTTCTACCTGAAATTGTTTGTAATCCAGGCCCTAATCCGTTAAGTTGTTCCATGTGTTAAGTATAGCCTTCAGTCGATGATTTGTGTGAAACCGTTAACAAGGCCTTCAGCTGTGCGTATTCTCTGGTGGAAAAGTTTTTATAAGAAACAAGGGGTTTATTCTAGATATTTTATCTGACTTGATTTTCAGGCCTTCAGTCTTTGTCTCAAATTTGTTTGTCGCCTTCAGCCATGCAAATAAGTTAATCAGCTTTCGGCCGTTCTGTTGTAAGTTTAAAAGAAATTGTCTTGCTTAAAAATTATTTTTTTTTAATCTGCCTTAATTATAGTTGTTTAGGGTAGGCCTTCAGCCGCTAATTGTTTTCACTATATGTTTCTTTTTAATTTTCTTTTACTTACTATTTTTATTTGCTTTTGATTTCTAAGCCAGGCCTTCAACCGTTCTTGTGTTCCTGTGTGGTTTTGGGCCCTCAGCCCAGAAGGTATCTCAAGTTTTCTTTAACTAGGCCTTCAGCTGTATTGTTTAGTTGTGATATTTTGAGCCAATGTGTAAATAAGTGGTTCTTGGGACAACAAAGTTACGTGTTTGATTGTACAACTCACAGTAACTGTTTACAGCCCAATCCACAAACTTAACCTTATCCTGCCCTCTCTCTGACTACTTACCAATCAGGTCTCATTTCCATACTGATGTAGATCAGTGCCCATCGTAGAACATGTGTTAAATTCCTTTGTGTTTTGATTCACAGTAGCTGAGGGATTTCTGTTCCTCAAGACATGTTGGAAAGGAAAGATACCACATTACACTGACGTCCAAATTTAAAGCAACAAAACTCTATTTCCCCATCCTGTGCCTAATTCACGATATAATCCTACAAACTATCAACATTAGTCCGTACGATCGTGTCCTGCACGGAAAATGGCATTCTGGTCAACGGATAACCACGCCAACAATGACGCCAGAGTACCTATCAAACGGGATAGTATTTTCCGGGTAGTTCCACATCCACAGTCGCTGTGAATACAGTCACAGACGGTGCAGTAAGGCACAGACAAAACATCCACCAGGCTCTCTTTACGGGAGATACATGGAAAGTATTGAAGCATGAGAGTCGCAAACTGATGAAGCCCGATGGCTTAGAGAGCATCATTCTGTTGTTCTTCGCGTATGGTAAGAGTCTATAGAGATCGAAACTGTCCCGAAGACCAGGGCGGGGTCGACCACGTGTATCATCAGAAACAGAGAACAGTTAATCGGCTGTAAGGGCACGGCGGTACCGCACGGCAACTGGCATCTGACCTGGAACATCCACTGGACATGTTGTAACGAGGCAATCGGTGTGCAGAAGGCTTCGGCTGAGTGGCCTTTATTGTCGGAGATCTACTGTGTACGTACCTCTGCCGCGTCTTCACAGAAGGGGACGTCTAGCGTGGAACTGTCAACATGTCACCTGAATGCTCGAACAGTGGGTCAATGTTCTTTTAACAGATTTAGTCTGGACAGTGGTTGTCGATGGATTCCCGTCTGGAGGGAACGTGGAACACGATTTCGTGGCCAGACCATTGTGGAAATAGACGATATCGAGAACGATCCCTAATGGTGTCGGGAGGGGTTATGTTGACCACTCGAACATCTCTTCATTAAATTGTACTATTAAATCTGCAAAGTTTAACTGCTGTCAGGTATAGTGACAACATCTTCAGACCTTATGTGCGGCTGTTGCGATGTGCTGTGGGCACAGACTGTGTATTTTGGGGCGATAATTCTCGACCTCTTTGAGCGCGGATGGTTAATGTTTTCCTGGAAAAAACAGATGCTGCATGCACGACATGTTCTGCTCGCTTTCTCGATTTGGCACGTCTGGGATGCACTAGGGACGCGGGCTGCATCACGCCAGAATTCACGGACTACTTTCAATACTTGCGAGCAGCGCAGCAGGATGAATGGTCGTTATTACCTCAACATGAGACCGATGACTTCATCACAGCACGCTCCATCGTTTTTCAGGCCCGTATTGCTGCCAGAGGTGGCCGCACCCCGTAATGAACGCATTAACCGGTTGTCAGAATATGTATGTAAATCCGTTAAGTTAGAGAAAACCAAGATAATTTTGTCTGCCGTTATGCATGTTGTCGTTGTTGATGTTCTGTATACTGTATATTGTTCCTACTTTATTATTATCTGTTTTTACTGTTTTGTGGCAATATAAATGCAATCTTGAAAAATATTGGTTGGTTGCTTTAATTTTGGACACCAGTGTATGTTGAGAAGAAGTTTGTGTTACGTCTCAGGTTAGCAAGTGTCTGAAATCGATTACTACTAAATCATGATATATCGAAGCTATGAGTTATCAAACCGCAATATTGCTGTTCGCACTAGTTGAGTCATGCACGTACGTAATCGACTGAATCTCACTCAACGCCACGCAGAATCTCAGAGACTCCGCGTGGTTATCTGTGTCTGACATTTTTCTCCATAACCAATACCCTGTAGACATGACTGACATCACATCGTTTTGTCAGACTAGTTCCGATTCTGTATATACCATCACGACTGATTTACCCTCGCGTGGAGGCTCCAAACAGAAAGTTTCCAGATTGCATTCGTTTCCATGTAGGTACAGCATCTGGTATGATGGGATGAGGTTCTAGTGGGTATATGAAATGATTACCTCTGTTTCACACAGCCGGTAATATCAACAAAAAGCGTTGCATTTCTGGGGCACTAAGGCTTCAGACATGATAGAAGAAGAAACACTAGTCGACAGGAAAGAGGCACGGATCCACTATTTGATTACAACTTAAAACTGTCGAAGACTTAAAATGAAATAAGGCAGAATGGATAGACAACATTCCATAGGAATTTCTAAAATCTTTTGGAGAAATGGCACCTAGACGACTAATCACGATTGGGTATCGAATGTATGAGACTAGCGATATATCATCTGACCTTCGGAAAAACATTATGCACACAATCCCGAAAACATAAAAAGCTAGTAAGGCGTGAAGTATAGCGGTATCAGCTTTAACATCTCATACATTCAAGTTGTTGACAAGAGTAATATACAGAAGAATGGAAAAGAAAATTGAGGGTCAGTTAGATGACGATCATTTTGGTATTAAGAAAGATAAAGGATCCAGAGAGGCACTTCTGTTGTTCCGGTTGATAATGGAAGCAAAGCCAAAGAAAAATCAAGAGAAACTCACAGGATTTGTCGACCTGACAAGCGTTCTCAGTGTCAAATTATGTAAGATGCTCGAAATTCTGAGAAAAATATGCGTAAGCTACAGGGAAAGACGGGTGTGAGACAGAGATGCACTCCTTCGCCCCACCTGTTCAATCTGTACATCGAAGAGGCAATGACGGATATAAAAAAAGAAGTTTCAAGAACGGAATTAAAATTCAAGATGAAAGGATATTTATTAAGATTCACTGATGACGTTGCTATCCTTAGTGAAAGAGGAAAATAATAACACGATCTTTTGAAGGGAATGATCAGTATAACGAGAAAAGCATGTGGATTGAGCGTAAATCGAAGAGAGACGAAAGTAATGAGAAGTAGCAAAAATGATAACAGTGAGAAACTTAACGTCAGAAGTATTTTCGACGTAGATAAACTTAGGTAATTTGTCTACCTAGGCAGCAAAATAACCCGTAACGGACGAAGTAAGGCGAACATAAAATGCCGATTAGCACTGCCAAAAGGAGCATTCCTGGCCACGAGACGACTATCAGTGTAAATGATAGGCGTTAGCCGGAGGATGACATTTCTGAGGATGTACGTTTGAAGCACAGCATTGTACCGTAGTGAAACATGGACTGTGGAAAAACCGGAACGAAAGAGAATCGAAGTATTTGAGATGCGTTGCTGGAGAAGAATGTTAAGAGTTAGGTGGACTTATAAGTTAAGGAATGAGGAAATCTTCTGCTTAATAGGCGAGGAAATGAGTATGTGGAAAACACTTCCAAGAATAAGGGACAGGATGGTAGAACATCTGTTAATAAATCAGTGAATAACTTCCATCGTTCTAGAAGGAGCTGCAGAGTCTAGAAGCTGTAGCGGAACACAGAGATTGGAATACACCCAGCAAATAATTTAGGACGTACGTCGCAATTGCTACTCTGAAGTAAAAAGGCTGGCACAGGAAAGGAATTAGTGGCGGACTGCAGCAGAATTCATAAGACTAAAACATAAATAAAAATTTAAGAAATAAAGTTGGATGCCATACCTGCGAGATCTCTGTGCTGTTATCTTTCAACAAGATAATACAAGACTAAATTTTATGGTTGGAGTCCTGAGCTACCTCGATATGGTATTCCACTGTTGACCTAGTCAGCACCATCTCTGATCCCCCACTCTTTGATAACATGTAACACATAGTCTATCGAGAGACTGCCGTAGCGTCACTCGCCAGCTACTACGATTCGTGAACTCTGGCATAGAGTTGATGCGCCATGGCGTACCCTTATTGTGTCATAAGAGGTGTGATTAAAAGATAACGGGAGATTTTTAATTTCGCAGGCTTTATGTAAAAATGGGATAAAGTGCAGCACTATTTGTGAAATGCCGACTGTGACTTTTGGTGAACCTATTATGAGTAATACAAGAGTTTACGATTCACATAAACTCTTCAAACAGTGTAGAGAAGACGAAGAGACGACCGCCTTGGCCGTCCTAACACATCAATTACCGACGACATTGTGGAAGAAGTAAAGAAAATAGTTCTGGGAAATCGCCATATCACCACTAGAGAGGTTGCTAATGACGTCGGAAGATCGTTTGGCTCACGCCGTGAAATTTTTTTCTAATGTTTTGGGCATAAAACGTTTAGCACCACAATTTGTTCCAAAACTGATGAATTTCGACCAAAAACGAATTCTCGAAGACAGGGCTCAGGAACTGCTGGGTGAAGTAGACGACGATCCAGAACTTCTAAAGAAGGTTTACAACAAGTAACATCGAAACCAAACCCCAGTCATCCCAATGGAATCTATCTCAAGAGTGAAGACCGAAAAATGTTTGACAAGTTCGATCACATGTGCAGGTTCTCAGTCCACTGTTATTAAAATAGGATATGCATCTCGAGTTTCTGCCTTAGGTCGTACGGTTAATAAGGAATATTACCTGGAAGTTATGCGCCGTTCGCGCGAAGTAGTCCGAAGGAAACGAGCAGAATTGTGGCAAAACCACTGTTGGAAATTGAATCACGATAATGGTCTCGCTCACACCTCAGTGCTCGTTCGTAATCTTTTGGCCAAAGATCTAACCTTTATGCAGTCTCAGCTACCGCATTTGCTGTACATGGTCCCCTGCAATGTGTTTCTATTCCTGAGGCTGAAGAGAACCGTGAAAGGACCTCGTTTTGCCACCACGGATGAATTAAGAAAACAGAATCACTGGTAGAAATGAACATAACTGTGTTCCAGAAGTACTTCTAAGATTGGAAAACACGCTTGCACAAGTGAATTGTATCTAACGAGGACAAATTTGATGTTGGTGGATCAATAAACGCTTTTCTAAGGGAAACAAAAATTCGTGTTACTTTTTGATCACATCTCTTACATTCTCACCTCGGATCAATGTCACAACTCGGTCTTTGGGATTTACAATGTAATTATCCTTCGTAATCAAATGTTGAGACAATCAAGGTATCCGACTACCCAACAATCATAACCAAAATGACTTTTGGATGGTTTCCATATAGGTTGTCATTGACAAGTATTCCCTATATCACATCTTCCAAAATTGGCCAGTTTCGGCCTTACAAGCAATTTTCGAGCGCATTAGGTGTCAATTTATAGTGCAACTATCCGATTATACAACGGCGGACGTGGTCTGTCCAAGAGTGAGGAGTGAGTCGTAATCCCATTACTTTCTATTACTCTTGCGTATCTAGATTTCGGCTATAAATGGCCATCTTCAGTGCATTTGAATTACAGTGCAACAAACTCGAGGCAGTACATGTCACCATACCATCTCACTAATGTATAGGCACAAGGAAATTCTGCCTATACACTAGTAAAATCGTAAGATGACATCTACTGCCGCAATTTTCTTAGATTGTAATTCAAATACACTGAAGATGTTTATTTGTTGGCGAAATTTAGACAAGCAAGAGCAATGAAACCTGAAAATACGAACGGGGTGGTGACTGCTGGCTGTATACCTCTCCTTCCTTACAACCTTCGGTCACTGTGCACAACAATTCTTTATAGAATCAAAGTTGATCCGAGAGTGAGCACATAACTTGCATTCGTTGTTGTTCAACAACGAAAGTAAGAACGTGTATAAACTATAACGAGATGTTAGGTATGTAGATGGCTCCTACTGCTCTCAGTAAGCATTATGGTTTTAATTTTGATGCTTGCCCGTTACGTGCAAGCTCTCAGAGTGGTTACGAATGTCGTATTATAATTGGATAAATTTACAATTACAGAGTGTCCCAGGGATGATGGTACATATTTAGGGATATAGCTGGAACGGCCATTCGATGCAAAAAGAAAAGTCTCGTAAACATGGGCTCTAAAGGCCGTAGCTTAAGAGCTACGAGCACTTGATATTCTTTGTTACTATGAAACATGTCGCTTCTGCTGAACCAGTTCTCGTAGCTGCTTGGATATGCATTTCAGAACCCCTGTTCAATGAACATTTTTTCTTGTTTTCATCCATACTACCTCCTCCCAAATTATGGAAAGCAAAGAGCTTGCACTAGAAAAGATTTGTTACACAATACCGAACATGAAGAAGTGTTCAAAACTCCTGATAAATGTATTTTAGAGTCCATGTTTGCTAGACTTTACGCTTCGAAAGATCGTTCCTGTCATATTTCACAATATTAATCATTCCTCCTGGGACATCTTGTTTAGCGACACCTAACGGTCTCGAAAATTCATGAAGTTACTTTCCATTAGGAAAAAGGGATGCACTCAACGACTGTGATAAGAATTTCAAAATGATGGAGCACACTAATCAGTCGTCCTTCTGTTTGAGTCTCTATTGAAGCAAACCTAGATTTCAGCGAGTGCCTAGACAATATCAATTTACTATTTAATAGTTTCAATACATGTCCTAGTACGTCAGTCTCTTGTTGTTCGGGCTTCTGTCACAGTTCATTCAAAACTGAACTGCGACAGAAGCCCGAACAACAGGGTGTGTGACGTACTAGGACATGTACTGAAACTATGAAATAGTGCATGGACAAAGGCTAGACACAAGCCGAAATCTAGATTTGCTATAATAAAGCCTGAAAGGAAAGGACGACTGACTGCTACGCTCCATCAGTTTGAAACTGTCGAAAACTGCCCGTTAAGGTCTAAACTGACCTATCGTGCCAAATTTAATGAAGTAAATACTTGTCAGCAACAGCCGAGATGGAATACCTCAAAATGTCTTTTATAGATTATTACTCTTCCGTTCTTGCAGAATTTTAAAGTAAAAATTTTTAAAAATATAAAAACGGATCCTTGTTGACACGACAAACGTAAGATTGACGAAGGCTATATCTCTGATACACGTCCCTATTAAAAACCACAATAATGTGACAAAATGAAATAACATGACAAAAAATAACAATAACAATAACTATAAATTCATGCACACATTCTCTCAGTCTGTTTTACTTACCATGTCTAGGAAACGCTGCAACAATAGTAAAGGATACAGTTCAGCTAACGAAATGTACTATATTACTGGATTGTGTAAAAATTTTTTGTGACACGAATTTATACGATTTTAAGTGCGAAATTCGCTATCGCTTTGTAGCGACAGATTATGAAACAAAATAAAGAGACTTCATTAAACTATGTTTCAATGAATTTGTTTCAGAATATATATGGAAATATTAATTGAGAAACTGCGCTTTACGGTAACCTTTTTTAAAAACTTTGCTGGTTCCAAGCATTGCTAATGGGGACATTTATATCAAGCAATGGAGCAGCTTCTGTGAAGAGGACACACTACCTTTTAAAATAATTATTCGGAATTAGTCAATTTCTGGTATAAATTAGAAATTATTATGTTTACGTAAAGTGTATGTAGTGTTTATATTTCAATTCTGCCGACAGTCACTGAAAGTCTTGTTATTTTAGAGCCAGTCCCGGTAACGTACGTACAAAACCACCCAATGCTATACGAGTTATTTGTGTTATCGAAATGACAACACATCAAGCAATATTTCTGTTCCACGAAAACCCCTTCCGATGCTGCTGCTTTCGTAATTTACTTTGTAAATGGAGACTATCGCGCGGCGCTCAAATGTATTTCAACATTAAACAAGCTTTAACTGTTCCTGTCGCTTTTAAAACAAAATTCCCTGAACATGAATATGGTCTTTACTCACCGGTACATTATACCATACATAGTAACCTTTGGTGTGTCACTGGACATTTGATATCGTTCACTGCATTCAACTATCCCTTGATTGTCTTTATTTCCCTCAGGTTCTCCCAATGCGTCTCACCAGGCAGCCTGTGCTTGAAATCCACTTAATAATCACTCGTTAAACTATACGTTTGCTACTGATTTATTTTCGATCATATGTATTAATTTCTATTGTTGCTAGCTACCTCTTGGGTTATCGGTGTTAAATATAAAACAGTACACTATTACGACGCCGCAAAATAATCGTCATTTGAAAGTACAACAACCAGTTTCTGTGCTGTTAAATGCTTCACAACACGAATACGTTGTCAGCAGATAGTCAAACTCAATATTATATTCAGTCAAATGACAATCCTACAGACGAGAAGTTTCGATTTTTCCTTCATCTGACGCGATGCGGAGCGGACTTATCTGTGTTTTTGGGTGCCTATGGTAAGCGGTTGTTCAATATGATGCTGTGTTGAGTGTGGTAAGATATGAAATGAAACGTAAGGGACAAACCAGTTGCAAATGCATACCCTATAACTCTTGAATAGTACCGAGCTGTTTCCGGGAGTAGTATTTCCATCCGACAGTTTCACAAGCCCTGTCCCCACTAGAGATTTTTGAAATGTTGTTAATCAGGAACCCCGAACTGCTCCCCACTTGATTAAATACTAGTTCGAAATATTTCAATCTCCACTAGGAATTGTACAAATCCCTTAGGGTCCAGAAACACTTCATTAATGTGTCTTTGCAATCTATATCAAGAGAACCGCTGTTTTTAGCATTTCTCCTTATTCAACCATGGTTCATTTGACTAGTCTGATGGTGTCCTCCAACTCTCCTTCCTTTAAGCTGATGGCGTCGCTTCCCACAGCTACCCACTACATCATCCATAATTGAATTCCCGCTTATTCATCAGGCATATAATAGTTTCTGTGTCGCAGAAATCTTTCTATTCACCTGTGAGGGACAAATTCTTCGATGACGCAGCATATTCTTCACTCAACCTAATTTACACTGTGCGCGAATTCTTTCTCCTTTCCTACCATGTCTTTTCAGTTACGACAATAAGCAAATTGCTCTTCTCTATTATACTATAGGGCGAGGGAAAAACTCCTGTATGAAAAGAGGCCGCTGTTTCGGTCGTAGTGTGGACACTTGTAACGCCGGAAATGCATATACTCCTATTTCCATCTATTGTACTATTATTTTTTTTCCTTGTTTTGTTACCTCAAGATATGACATTTCTGTCTCTTTATATATTGTAATTGTTTTACTGTTTGTATATATATATTTATGCACTCATGTCGATGTATAATTGGTTTGTTTCGTAAATATTATTTGTATTTTTACGCTGGGTCTTGCCTAGGGAAAACTGCTATCGAACGATTACGTCGATAGGTCGTGTGACGAATCAAAGTGTGTAGGATCTTTGGTAGAGTTAACTCTGCCGCGTGGAGCGCGGGCAGAACAGTCGGAGTCTGGCGGGAGTAGCGAGTGGAGCAGGTGTGTTGTGTGACGCTCCCGCGAGTTGCCGCGCTTTCGGGGTTTGGCAGCATGTAATTGCGCTCGACTTGCGATGATAGTTTCTGACATGGTGTCGCGGACGGGAAACATTAACTAGCGCACATCAAGAGCCCGTTTCGTCTGGTGACCGTGTCGAGAAGAAGGCCCGCCAACATCCAGCTTCTGCAACAGCGACGGCCGACAATGAGTGACTGTCGCCACCTCCTCGATCGACGGCTTCGAACCTTCAATCAACCAACAAGGAAGACTGGAAGCACGTAAAGTTTTAGAACTGTATGGCAGACCTCAGCTTTTAATCTTGTTCCATTTGCCTCGCAAAATTACAGCAACTTAGCATGAACCTTTGTTGCTCATTGTCCCAATTGCATTGCCAAGCAGGGTCCCTTCCTTTTCCGAAATGAACCCGAGTGTCGTTGAAATTCAAACGCCTGCATAATTCCATTTCACTGCTTTAATTTCAAAGTTCAGTTAAAGTCTCAGAGCTGGCTACAATATTCAGATTACACAAGCACGAATTAAGAGTGCGAGCTTTGTTACCGTATTTTAGCTTACCTGTGACTGCAGCTCAGCTTGGTACGTACTACATTTTACTATTGTTAATTGTTCAGAATCATTTAATTCAAGATCAAAGTTAAATCTCTTATTTCTAAATTGCGTAGATTCAAGTAGCTTTTGAAACGATTGTTGAGGTAGTCCAAGACTAACTGTATTTTACTGAATTTCGATGTGCTTCAGAAAGAAAGCTCACTATTAACTTAAGTCACTAAATTAACTTTCGATTTTCCGGTTTTATTAATTCTTTTTAAATTAAGTCAGGGTGTAGCGAAATTTATTACTTCTGACAAACTTTCAGTTTTCACACTACATGTGTCAACCTTCAGTTGCCACGCTTCTAGTGCTAATTATATGTGTAATAATCTTTCTTTTTCAGTTACTATAGTAATTGTCCTTAGGACTGGCGACCGTGATTTCCCCAAATCTCAAATACCTAATTACCGCTAGTTAATTGTTAATGTAACGGCTGCACATTTATTTTCTTTATTAACTTTACCCCTTTTCAAAATTAATTTCCACCAGTTTCATTAGCACATTTCCTTTCATTTAGATGTAACTCTTTCCTCCCTCTTTACCGACAGGTTAACTTCGGTGACGATTGCTTTTCCAAAACTCCCATTAGGTACACGCGGTTTCATTTTTCACTGTCATTAAGGTCGGTAAGTGAGGGGGGAGGTTACACACTGATGAATACTGAAGAGGAAAGGGATATCGAGCGATAGTGGTGTAAGTGCCGTTTTCGTTAGGCACAATGGTTTGGCTAGGTGATTATTACATATCGAGCATTTCGCTTTGGTTCGAGCTTGACAGACATGATTCTGTTTCTGATACAAAAACTATTCGGATTTGTGTATTAAAATTGAGAAGATCAGGTTCTGCACAGAGAAGAAAATGTGAGAGCGTCCCCGTCCCCGCCACCCCTACACCTCCCCTGACGCCTCCACAACAGTATCCAAAGCGTTCAGTAGGTACACATGAACCTGAGCTGAGATTGTCCGATAGGTGTGGAAGAAGAATTCTGCGCAGGGATTTTCACATACATACATCCGAAATGATGGTTACCCAAGAATTAAGTCAGAGAGATGGTGGAACTCGCAGAGCAGTGTTTGAGAAAATTGTTCAAAACGTCTCCATGGCTCTGTTTTGCTTTCTTCTGATGAGGCCCATTTCCACTACTGGGCATTTTCCGCTAGTAGGCAGGAGAAAACCTTGAGAAACGTCACCAACGACCAATTCACAGACATTTCGCGGCAGTTTGGTGTGCCGTTGGTGAATCTGGTGTTAGGGTCTTTAGCTTTTCGAAGAAGACGACATAACGGTAGCACTTAATTTATATCTCTACTGTCGCATGATAGAGACCTTCCTCCGACATAAGTTATTCCGGTGTGTTGGGAAGCACACGCAGAGAGAGAGAGAGAGAGAAATCAAATTCCAACAAGATGGAACCACAGCAATCTCTACATATTTTGAGAATGTTGTTTCCTAGACGTCTTCTCTCCTCACGAGAAATATCACCTGGCCCCCAAAGTACCCCGACTTACCACTTTCTGATTGTTTCCTTGAGTGATACTTCAGTGTCAAGTCTACAAGCATAACCGTACAATTCAGAGAGCACTTAAGAAGATAATCATCCGGGAAGTGGCCGCAACTCCACTAGAAACGGCACGAAGAACTGAAGACAACTTCCAGGAAAGACTTCGTGAGTGTGTCAGCAATGAAGGAAACCATTTAGCGGTCACAATTTTTGAAACCAGCTAATGCAAACTGGCGTAGTATATGTTGTTCAGAAAATAGTATTTCTCTGTACATGTGTTTATTCGCTTGTTCGTTTGTAGCTACTTTCTGAAACACGGGAAGACGCTGTATTTCCCGAACGGGATAGGGTACTGGTTAACACTCTGGACTCGCATTCGGGAGGACGGTGGTTCAAATACGCTTCGCAGAAGTCAGATCTAAGTTTCCTGTTATTTCTCTAAATCATTGTAGGCAAATTGAAACTCCCTCTTAGTCGACGAGACATGAAATCCTAATCTTACTTCCTTCCTACTATACACTTCTCATTGTCTTCATCTTACCTTTGTTTCCCGTAATGCCGGCCGAAGTGGCCGTGCGGTTAAAGGCGCTGCAGTCTGGAACCGCAAGACCGCTACGGTCGCGGGTTCGAATCCTGCCTCGGGCATGGATGTTTGTGATGTCCTTAGGTTAGTTAGGTTTAACTAGTTCTAAGTTATAGGGGACTAATGACCTCAGCAGTTGAGTCCCATAGTGCTCAGAGCCATTTGAACTATTTGTTTTCCGTAATTCATATTCTGTGCCTCGTGCGCCTATATTCCATTCAACATCGCTTTTATGTGTCTCTTGATTCAGCAGGACGAGTTATTTCATCTGCCGCTCTAAGCACTGGCACGAAGTCCCACTTCAGTTTCGTCCCTGTTGTAAAATAATCTTTCTCCTCTTTCATGTCAAATTACAGTGGCGATAAACTGAATCTCAGCTTTATACTCAGAGCTGAAACAAGTGACGTGATACCGATGTATGCATATACAGGCGGTGGTAGTATCGCGCACACAAGGAATAAAAGTGCAGTGCATCGACGGAGCAGTGTTTTGCACTCCATTGAATCATGTGAAAAGGCAACCGACTATACTAAGGCCACACGACGTGAATTAACCGAATGTGCATTGACGGAGCTGTGTTTTGTACTCACTTGATTCATATGAAAAGGCAGCCTACGATACTAAGCCCACACGATGTGAATTTACAGAATCTGAATGCGGAATAGTAGTTGGAACTAGACGCATGGGACATTCCATTTTGGAAATAGGTGAGCATTTCAATATTCCGAGATCCTCAGTGTCAACAATTTGCCGAAAATAACGAAGTTCAGGAGGCATTCCCGTCACCGCGGAAACGTAGTGGCCGACTGCTTTCACTTAACGACCGAGAGCAGTCGTTTCCGTAGAATTGTCAGTCGTAACATAAAAACAAAACTGCGTGTAATAACAGCCGACAACAATGTCGGAAGTACGACGATGGTATTTGTTAGGACAGTGCAGCGATGTCTGTCGTCAATTGGCTATGGCAGCAGACAAGTGCTTTTGCTAACAGAACGACATCGCCTGCTGCGCCTCTCCTAGGCTCGTGACCAATGCGGTTGGACCCTACACCACAGGAAAACCATGGACTGGTCACATAAAGCCAGATTTCACTTGGTAATAGCCGCTGATTGGGTTCGAGAGAGGTGCAGACACCACGAAGCCATAGATCCAGATTGTTCAAATGGTTTAAATGGCTCTGAGCACTATGGGACTTAACATCTAAGGTTATCAGTCCCCTAGAACTTAGAACTACTTAAACCTAACTTACCTAAGGACATCACACACCTCCATGCCCGAGGCAGAATTCGAACCTGCGACCGTAGCTGTCGCGCGTTCCAGACTGAAGCGCCTAGAACCGCTCGGCCACCAGCGGCGGGCGATCCAGATTGTCAACGAGGCACTGTACAAATTGGTGGTGGATCTATACTAGTGTGGGCCGTGTTTCAGTGGAACGGGCTGGGTCCTCTTGTTACGTCACCGGGTCACAATTGTTCGCGATTTCGATTGAGGAACATTCTGGATATTTTGAGCGAATAATTTTGTAACCGAGATCGACTGACATGTTTCCTATCGAATATTTATGCGACATAATCGAGAAGCCAGTTGGTACACCGGCAACAATTCCGCATTTAAAGACGGCTATAGAGGCAGCATTGATCAATATTTCTGCAAGAGGCTTCCAACTACTTTTAGAGTGCATGCCCTTCGAGTTGCTGCAGTTTGTCTTCTAAAGAAGGTCCTAGACGATATTAAGAGGTATCTCATGACTTTTGTCTCGTCAGTGTCCACCTGGTGCGTCCTTCACTTGCTCTTGAAATCCCACTTTCATTACTCTCACTTGACTGTTTTCACTGTAGTAGGTTACGTACATAGTTCTACTTCATATTCCCATCCTTCTCGGAATTTCCGAAATTTTTCCAACATCTTATATTTTCCAAGCAATTTCCTGAATCTTTAAATACCACGATTTCCGTTTATTGCTCCCTAAGCTAACACACTAAACTTCTAAACAACAACTCTGACAGATGAATTCAGAAATTATACAAAAAAGCTGTAAACTATCAATGCGCCAACGGAAATCTTTGTAATGATAACAATAATACTTATTCATCTCTTGGGAAATTGTATAATGAAACGGGATAGTCAGTTCCATATATTATATTTAGTGAAACCACTATATTCACATCCCACCACACACCGTTACTTGTCTGCACTAGGCTTATACGACCTCTTGCTGGATACGTAACTGCACTGAAACAAACAAAACAGAGCCATGTGATAAATATTCCATGCAGAAAGATCTAGTATATACTTCACTCAAATTCTACTGCTTGAAAGAGCAAGTTATGTCTTGTGAATAATCTGTTTCCCTTCTTCTTCTTCCATATCCGGATGCACCAATTATATCTTCCCTTCCCAGCAATTAGCAACGTAGTTTGCTTTGTCATTGACTTTCAAAATATCATCTTTAGTGCATGTTATAGACATATCTGGGCAAATCAGTAGGTGGTTCAAGTCCTGTATTGCTCCGCATTCACACCTATCGGTATCACTGTAACCCCATTTAATTAGGTTTGATTTGCACCCAGTTACTCCAGTGCGCGGCCGGTTTAATGACCTCCACGTTGTAAAAGGTAGTTGAAATCTTGCAGATCCCTCCTCAAGTAGTTCCATTGTTGATTGTGGCACCATTTCTTCCCAAAGAGATAGGCGCCTTGCGCCGGGCTCTTCAGTAGTTTCAATGAAACTCCTGCGGGATTTCAGTCGGACACGTTGTTTTCGGTGCATATGCATCGGGTGTCGAGGATCATTCTTTTGTTTTGATCTTTCGATCTCGGCGGCTACTTGTCTGCGGATAGTGGGTGGTGCTATGCCTATGATGGGATAAATGATGTCTGTGGGAGTCGGTTTGAGGCATCCTGTGGCAATACGTACAGTTTCGTTTACGGCGACGTCAACTTGCTTAGTGTGAGCAGAGTTCCTCCAAACTGGCGCCGCATATTCCGCTGCTGAGATACTCAGCACCAGACCCGTGGTGCGCAAAACATGTGGTTGAGCTCCCCACGATGAACCTGTTAGATTCCGCAGTATGTTGTTCCTGGCACAGACCTTTTTTTTTAGTGTTGTGACAGTGCTGCTTCAAAGTAAGTGCTCTGTCCAATAATACTCCCAGGTATTTTGGGCTGTTTGTATGATTCAGCTCTTCCCCTTGCCACATGACCCGGAGTTTCCGTTTGGCTTGTTTGTTCCTAAGGTGGAAGGCGGATACTTGAGATTTACTAGTGTTTGGTTTGAGATTATTGCCGTCGTAATAGGTAGCAAGTTCTGTTAAGGCTCCTGTGAGATTCTCCTCCACTTGTTCAAAGGTTTTATCCTGTGTGGCCACTGCTGCATCATCAGCATATATGAACATTCTGGTGGCTGATGGGAAGATCATTGGTATAGATGTTAAATAATATTGGAGCCAAGACACTACCCTGTGCAAGACCATTTTTCTGTGTCCGCCATCGGCGGTTTTTAGATTGTAAGGTTACATAGTAGCGTCGGTTCTGTAGCATGCATTGCACGAACATAGAAAGGGTGTAGTCCTTAGTGACATTATACACTTTCTGGGTAAGCAACTTATGGTTAACTGTGTCATATGCAGCACTGAGATCCAGGAATGCGACCCCAGTTACTTCTCCTCTCTGATAGCCGTCATCGATGTACTGTGTGAGATTAAGGATTTGGCCACAGCATGATTTTCTTGGTCGAAATCCAGATTGTTCGTTAATGAGGGCTTTGTCCACATAATCAGCTATGCGTTTGAGGATCATTCGCTCCAGCACTTTAAATAAACGACAAAGCAGTGATACAGGCCGGAAATTTTTAGTTTCAGCTGGGTCTTTCCCTGGTTTTAGTAAAGCAATAACCCGAGCTTTCCTCCACAGTTTAGGAATTTGCATTGTTGTAATACAGTTATTCATTAGCTCTAGGATCCATGCTAGTACTCCCGGTCCAAAATGTTTAATTTGCTCAGATCTCAGATCGTCGAAGCCAGCGGCCTTATTGTTTTTCAAATCGTTGATGGCATCTTGTTGCTCCTGAATGAAGAACGGGCGAGCTAGGAAGCTAATCTCCTCGTTCAATTTTCTTTTAATTTTGCCATTCCTGATGTTCCTTTTAGTTTTTCCGTTCATGAGTAGTTGGTGGGATATCTGATCAGGTGTAACTTCGCTGTAATTTGGTTGTGGTTCTGTTGGGTCGTTGTTGAGACTTTTGAGTAGTTTCCGTGGCTTCCTACTGCTGTGCTTCATGTCCGTCTCTTGTAGGAGGATACACCACTTTTCCTTTCTCGCTTCGGAGATACCAGACATCAGTACCTCACCTGCCTGGAGCGTTTCCTCTGAGCAGGGGTCCTTATTGCACAGTTCTTCATACTTTTTCAGAGCTTCCTTGCTGCTACCATTGAGTCCAGCGATATACTGGGTGCGGCACCCTTTAGGTATGCGCCGTCGAGAGATTTTCTTGACAAGGTCTATAAAAGTTTCATATGATTGTGTCTCTGGTTTAATTTACAAGATCTCCTTATCAAGGTCCTCTGTGAACAGTTCCCAATGAGCTTTTTTGAACTTGAAGCGTCTCTTGAAGGGCATTGCATCTGAGTTGATTAC